>NW_028288756.1:1674972-1827243 GCF_059628265.1 Tinamus guttatus | reverse complement strand
GATCGTTGCCTGATTGCTGGGGTATGAACAATGTGCATGGTCAGACCTTTGCTTTATATCCACAGGTAGAATGGCAGCTCTTCAGGGAAAAAAAAAAAAAAAAAAAAAAAAAAAAAACAGTATTTCTGATGGTAGTTTGCTCACAGGTAAATTCTTGTTTTGCTTTCAAGCTGTCCCTGGCAACCTTCTACTCTTGGGGAGATTTTTGTTGTCAAAGCAATCACTATTGCCCTTTCCAAATAGTCTCTCTCCTAAAAAAATAAAAATATATATAAAGAAGTGGGTGGAGAGCAGGATATAAGCTATGCTAAGTGCACTGATTGCAGTAACATACCTCTAGCCAAGCTTCTTCCTTCTTCGTTCAGCTGGTCTTCTTTCATGTGATGCAAGGGGAAATGGGAAAGCCTGGGTGCCAGGAGAAAAACGCTTTACAGCTCCAGACTCCAGGACTTTCTGTGAGTCATCAACAGTTTGTGTTCTGCAACCTGCTTGTTGCTGGGTCTGCTGCCACTGCCACTGCAGAAGGAGGAATCTTGGGGACCGCTGAGGAGCTGGGCGAATAGTGTCCATTGGAAGAAAAATGTGGTCACCATTTGATTGCATTTCTTGAATGTCAGATAAAGAGCATTCAAATGTCTCCCAGGTACATCAGTAAAATGGTGTACTATGATAGAGATACCTTCTCTTGATGAAAATGAACTTACTTCAGTAGTGAAAACTCACTCTGGATGCACTGTGGAGCTCTGCATGTGCTGCTTTATGCAGACTGGAGTAAGACTTTCCAAAGCTGGCTCAGGTATTTCTGAGCTGTACCGCAGGGTCAAGCCGTTTTCTGGAGTGACACTTTAATGGCACACAGTTCAGTACCCATCATTAAAAACCAGATCTTTGAAATCATAGATGAATTATGTGAAATTCTACATGATTATATCATGACCATTTGCTTCTCCAAACTACACAGAATAATCGATCTTCATTTAAACTGTCAGCATATTGAAAATTTTGGAAAGCAAAGAAAATAAGCGCATATTTTGGTTAAATTAGTTTGTTGTTTTCTGTTTGGATAGCAAGGAAATATATTCTAAAAGTGACCGTGCATAGTAATGTCATAGTGAGTGCTAATGTAATTGTGACTGCAAAAATTTCTGTTGTCAAGAAGAGTGATATCCTAAAACGCTAATTAAGCTAATTACAGTTTTAAAATATGGATTAAAGTGAATAAAATAATTATAAATTATTTAGTGTTAATTGAGCCCTGTATCATTTTAACTTAATTTAATAATTAGGCGTCCTAAAATATTTTTAAAAATCCTTACCAACTTTTCTCCGTAACTCTTCATAACATTCCTCTAATGATCATAAAATAGTTGCAACTCTAGGTGATGTACTTCTTGCACTTCCTAGTTCATGCACATAAGAACAAGATTTCTAGCCTCATATTTTTGAGTTAGAAAGAGATGTTTATCTGAACTGCAGGTACCTTGTGAACTCCTGCTCTTCCAAAGCGCTTTGCAGTGGAAGTTTTCCAGGCTCTGTGCAGCCCTCAGTGATAAACTTCCCAGTAGTCCTCTGAGATAACAAAGCTCCATATATTACCTTTGCTGAAGACTTCAGCAGTTTCTGCATTTCTTTTTTTAAGATAAAAAGTCTGATGCTTTGGAGATATTTATCAGGTGTTAGTTTTTTTTATTATTATTATTTATTTGTTTTTTATTGGTTGTTTGAGTGTTAGAATTAACTGTGATGCTGACAAAGTATACCTGGAAGAAACTTTGGTGGTTGTGTCATTTGCATCAAGAATAGATTTTTGGTGCTGCTGTAAGATTCAACAGTTTGAGAAGCTGTTGCTGAGATCTCTGAAATGCTCTATTCTTCTGGTTGGAAAATCTACTAATTTGAAAGTGAAGTGCTTGCTTAGAACTAACAATGAAAACAATCAATAATGTTTATTCTGTTGCTTTCTTTTTCATCTTTGAGGAATTTATATTGTTCAACTATGAGATTTTCTCTGTGGGGTACTTTACCCAGAATATATTCTGGTACTGGCTGTGGATTATCAGCAGGCAAAGCAGATCACTGAATTAGGAATATGCCTGAAGAAGATACACATTTGTTTCTTCACTCAACGCTTCCAAAATTCATGAACTTCCCCTACTTTTTCTGTTTTGGATCTTGTTAAGGAGTTCATGAATCAGTTGGGAGTCAGCAAAACATTAGCATTAATGAGTTCATTTCCACAGAAATTGGCTCATTATCATGCTGACTTCTAGTGTTTTGTGGCAGTCATGAACTCAGTCCTCCTGCACGGGAGCGTTCATCTGCCCGCCTCACTCAAGCTAATGAGGATTGGAAGGAGAAAAAAAAAAAAAGCATAAAAGTGTATCCGTTCATTGATGCGGCAAACCCCGTGGTTCCTCTTTGGTTAGTTTTTGAAAAGTCTAAATAGAGTATTATTTGTTTCATTCGTCAAAATGTACTCATTTTGCCTGGTAGTTGCTGCAAACTAATATCCAGAATCTGGCTTTTCAAGGTGCATAAAGGAGATGTGATTTCAACTTTGGAGGAATATATTTGACCCTAATTATTAAAATTTCATAGCAATGCACTCAACAAATGAATTATACATTGTAGAAAGAATACTTTTGCAGTACCCAAACCTTCAAATAGTTCACTGGTTGTCTGATGCTTATTTCTCCAGAATATTCGTTGTTTTACATGATGTCATCATATATTTGTGTCAGCTTAGTTACACCACTGATATTCAGGCTTTCTCAGAAAGGCTCCTTGACTGTCAGGCTTCTGGATCACCTTTTCAAGTGAGACATCAGGCTCATTTGCCTTCAGACCACTGATTTGGTCCCTTAGTCCATTTGTGATTCATCGTGATTACTCCATAGTTCAGTACCTGCAGGCTGCTTCTGTCTCATAAAGAATAAACTAGCCATGCTTTTTTCTTCCATCATCCCTACTGAATCCTTAATGCAAACACAGATTAGTCACTCTGTTTCATTACGTTTTCACTATATGTCAGTTCTGGAATATAGTGAATGTATCCTTTGACCTAAAATTACTATTACCTAAGATTACCTCTTTATATTCTTTACTTTCGTTATAGGTCGAAGACCTTTGTAGATTTTTGTTTTGCTTTTGGTTTGTTTGTTTGTGAGAAAACAAAACAAACAAAAAACAACTTCTGGCTAATGTGATTTGCATTAATTGCCACTGGCCATGACCATCCAGTGCAAATGCACTTCAATAACTTTGAAAGATCCGTGTGTCTATAATATACATCATACCTTAATATAATATTATTTGACATCTCTGTCCTTCCAAAGTCTTTCATCTGTCACAATGTAATAAATCAGTGCTCTCTGGTACTTACAGCTCCAATGTGTATTTTGCTCTGGGTGAAGACCTGTGACCTATGTTACGCAGGATATGTCAAGCTGAATAGAATACAGTGCTCTCCTCTGTTCTTTAATTCACTGATAAATACTTAGCTGTCAGTTTTGTACTCCAAGTATTTACCAAGTACAAATCAAAACAGGAGAAGTGATTCTGTACCTGTCATTTATTAACATATTTATTGTTGGTGAGCAACAATTCTCCTGCTCTTACAGCATTCCGGAAGGTCCCAAACTGTGTGTTTCCTGTTTACAGCCAATTACTTCAATTACTGAAATGTGTGTGGATAATACACTAAAGAAAGTTAAGTATTTTTCAAATACTGTCTTATCAATTAAGATTAGTACATTCATATCTCCCTTTGAAAATCATCCAATATTAAATTTCTAAGTATTATTATAAACTTCAGGAGGGACATTTGATTTCTGTTTCTGAAAAAGTTTTGGAATATTTGTTTAAAGATTTTCTTTAAATCTGGTATCAACAAGTTCTGGTTTTAAATACCTGTAGTACTCTAAATATATGCTGCAAAAGGTCACGCCATTCAGAAGCTAATATTTTGCATGTTTTCACATTTTATATTTTGTAGAAAACCATAATTTTGTGTGGCTTCCTGAGTTGTTGAGGATTTATTTTTAGTTGATTTACTCTGCTTGAAATCTTGGCTCTGATTTGCAATGGCCTATCTTCATGCTTATAGAGACTGATAAAGCATTTTGTCCAGGGGCATTTCTTTTGTGCTTGTTATGGATTAACCTTAAGAAATCTTTTTTTTTTGTTTTGTTATTTCAGTTCTTTTCTGTTAGAGTATTATAGTTCTCTGATCTCTTAAATTTTCCACTAATACCGTCAATTTGGTTGGCAACCTGGAATGTATAAGTCAATGTTTCCCGATATTATAGATCATCAATGTGGGCAGTTTAGATGTGTTGACCTTTTGGTCAGCAAGTGATTTTCTGTTTCACTGAGTTGCCCTGCAGGCTAAATACATTTCTGATGAAAAGTGTGACCCACCACTCCCTGCAAATGTCCTCTGGTGAATCCTTATGGTCTTTAGCAGGCCCAGATTCTTACACATTCACCTATAATCTCGGACTTCCGTCGCTCAGCCAGAATCATAAAGCACATCTGTTAAAAATCCTGGGCCCTGAAGAGAAATTCTCTATAATTTACCAGTAAGCAATCATGCATAATTTGTATTCTTGTCTCAGTACCTCAGTCAACAAACTTACAAGGACACCCAGTTGTTGACTTGATGGGTAGAGTTTAGCGCTTCCAGTAAGTGTGCTTATTGCTTTGGTATCTAAATACAGGTTGAATTGTAAATGCCTAATTTGGGAGTCATAGTCTTAACTTTTAAAGTTGAATATCAGAACTTTGAGAATCAGTTTAGAGCTGTCTTACAGCCTAGGAAAGACCTTCTCCTCTGTCCCAGTGATAACAACTCCTTGCGGGACTACGAGCTCCCATCACCATTAATCTCATTAGCATTTTAATAATATCATCAGCCTAGGAGGTATCCTCGTTTCTCTGGATAAATGACTAGTTCAGAAGACCGTTTTGTAGAAATAATTATTAAATACTCTTCATATGTCAAGTGAATTATGTGCTGGATGGACTCTAACGGCATATTCACAAAGTAGATCAAGTCAGCATGTGTATCTCTGTGTACCTACCTTGTTCTGTCCTGTACAGAGTTATCTGGGCATTACTGTAGTTCTCCATTTTATAGTGGAGAGTGAAGGAAGTGTTATTCTTTAAAATTGATTTAACATGTCCAAGGCATGAAATTACCAAATCTTTCTCTAAATTGAATTCTGTGTTTTTAAGTAGGCAAGGTCTTTTTCTTGTAAAGCTTTGCAATTTGGAAGCAAAGAGCATTGTATTGATTTATTAGATTGAGATGTCTGAAGAAGACTCCTCAAAAAATGTGACCTCACCTGATCATGAATGAGGCCATTCGGGAAAGGCAACTGCAGTAATGCACAAATCCATCCTGGAATTTTCTTTGGGCAGAATAATCAATAACATTAAATGAGACTGTTATTGTAAGAGGAAGTTGAAAAATGAGAAGGATGTTATTGAAAATAAAATTGCTTTTATCTGGTAACAAATTATTATAACTTCCCTTTCTGACCTCATTGCCAGAAATTCTTGTAACAGTATATAACGAATGTCAGTGTATAAATTTGCCAAATAATTAATATGGTCCTGCCTTGTGAATTGAAAAAAATGATGTTATGCACCAGTTGAATTCAAGCATAAAATTAGATTTTGCAGTCAGCAATTATGGCAATATTTAAGATATTACAAAATACCAAGAAACAATATTTATTTAGTAAGTTCATGGGGTCAATTTGATTTCTATAGGAAACTGATGTTCTGTTTATATGCATATTATGAAGCATATGCATTTACACTACAACAAACATTACAAATCAAAAATAAATCACATATAGAACAATAAAAATAAATCCCCTCTCTGTAGATGTGCCAAGCAGGGAAGTGCTGGGTGTTGTAGGAATACAAAGCTCCCCACCAGCCCTCATCAGCAGAGGAGGAGGACCCTGCAGTGCTGCTCAGCCGAGCGGCGTTAGGACACGGCGTTAGGTGCAGACCCTTCCTTGCAGGCTGCATTTGCAGTGTTGCAGCCCACAAGCGCAGGGCCACACACCTCTGTATGGCTTTGACATGCACGCAGTTGAAGGGAGACCTGGCAAACTCGCTACAGTCCCACAGCCTGAACTAGGGAATGGTCAGATGACGATGGAACGAAGGTTCTTAGAGATGGTTAGACATGTGCTGCCCCACGAAAAGGACAGATTCATTTCTATTTTGTAACACTTTCAGCCTTCTCAGCTACGTTGCAACTGTCTGCACAACGGTTTTAGTCTGTACCTTTCATACAAAGATAAGGAAGTAAAAATGGTTAAACCGGTAGAATATACTTAGAAAATAAGCATGTGTGTAAAACTAGTAATAAAATAACTTTAGGGAGGAAAAAAGAAAAAAAGATAAAAGGTGATGTGTTTTAGACCGGTAGCATTTGATGCTCTGCTTTCCCATCTCACCTACACTTCCTCTCTAAAGATACAGTCCCCTGAATGTTTCACAGATTGTGTGGATTTCATAACATGTGACTTGCTTTTACACATAGGTTATCTCAGTGCAGATATATATGCTAAAGTGAGATGTATTAAATGCAGTAATAAGGCAAAAATCATTTAATGCCATAGTCTGCCAAATGAAAGAAACAGCAGGAAAGAAACCTATTTTAATGATATCAGATAGAATAAATTTTTTTCCCCAAATAATACATTGTTAATGTTAACAAAAATATGCATCCAGTCTTGTTAGTTTTCTAGCTGAATAAGGAAAGTATAGAAGCACCCTGTCTGAGAAACAATATTTTCCAATAAATTGGAACCTTGTTTTTTGACTTTTAAGTTAGTGGGATGCATCTTGTGTGAGTGTTTGAAAGCCAGAAATTTTCTTATGCAACTTTGAAGCATGATTCTGCCTTAAAATTGCTGAGCCACTAAGTTTGGGAAATTCTCTTCTTCCTCCGTTCCAGTCTTCCTCAGACAGTGTTAAAAAAGGTTTGGAGGAAACTGCAACCACTTCCTGAAAACCTGAAGTTGTAAAGACGTACAGAGAAGTAAAGTGGAAAGAATGGTGCCTCATTTCGGGGGCTAATTGAGTTTTCTGAAGGACTCTGTCCTTGTATATACAGATCTTTTTTTTAATCAGATTTTCACAACGTGTCTTCATAAGCAGGAGGCTGGTTCCCCACATGGCCCTGTCACAAAGCGTGAGCTCGGCGGTGGCATGAGGTGAACCCAGCCGAGCGGCCCCAGGCCTTGAAGAGCAAGTGCTGTAACAAGTGAGCTGCTCATCCCACAGGGTAAAGCAACAGTGGGAAAGTGGGAATAAGACTTGTACAAATGGAGAGCAAGAAAGGAGTGAAACAGTGGGATGCCAATTCACTTTAGAAGGCAAATGAGGGGTGTTTTAGAAATAATTAGGAAAAAAAATATGGGAGGGGCAACATAAAAGCGAAAGGAGGGAGCAGAAAGGGCAAATTCGTTAAATGAAAAGAGAACTCAAGGCAGAGGACGAATATAGTGAAGTGAATGATCTAAAAACTTTTTGAAACCTTTACCCCACAAGTTGTGTAAATAAGGAGATAAAGGACATTCACGCCATTGTCAGCAGTTACAGACCTATAGCTTAAAAAAATAAAAACTCCCCAAACCTAGATTATGCCTTCCAAGTAAAGCAAATGAAGTCCTGTCAATAAAACAAGAAATGATTATTAATGTAAGAGCTAATCAGGTGCATTAAGCACACAGGAGCCGTGAACTGTAAAGAATCATAGAATCACAGAATGCTTAAGGTTGGAAGGGACCTCTAGAGATCATCTAGTCCAACCCCCCTGCACACGCAGGGACACCTAGAGCGCGTGGCACAGGACTGCGTCCAAGCGGGTTTTGAAGATCTCCAGAGAAGGAGACTCCACAACCTCTCTGGGCAGTTCCAGTGCTCTGTCACCCTCACCGTCAAGAAATTTTTCCTTAAGTTCCTATGGAACTTTTGATGCTTTAGCTTCTGGCCGTTTCCTCTAGTTCTGTCAGTGGCCACCAGTGAAAAGAGGCCAGCACCATCCTCCTCACTCCCTCCCTTGAGGTATTTATATACACTGATCAGATCCCCTCTCAGCCTTCTCCTCTCCAGGCTGAACAGGCCCAGCTCCCTCAGCCTCTCCTCATAGGGCAGATGTTCCAGGCCCCTGATCATCCTTGTGGCCCTGCGCTGGACTCTCTCCAGCAGCTCCACATCCCTCTTGTACTTTGGGGCCCAGAACTGGACACAATACTCCAGATGTGGCCTCACCAGGGCTGAGTAGAGGGACAGGATCACCTCCCTCGATCTGCTGAAGACGCTCCTCTTAATGCACCCCAGGATCCCATTGGCCTTCTTGGCCACAAGGGCACACTGCTGCCTCATGGTCAACTTGTCGTCCAAATATGCAAATAAACTTAAAATAAGCAATTAAAGGAGCTGGGAGCAGGGCAGAAGTTGGGGAAGGGAGGTTGTCAGGGAGTGCCAGAGTGTTCACACCATATCATAGAAGGTCTTTCCAGGCAGAGCTCCTTGAGCCCAACACACAGTGATAGGTATAGACCAAGGATTTGAGGTCTGAATTGACTCCTTTTCTGAGAAGTGTTTCCTCATAGATGTGAAGTGCTGGTGAGTGAGCTAATGCAGAATCACTGTGACAAAGTGTGAGAAGAGCCCTTCAGGAAAGGCACAAGCCCATCCTACTTCCATGAGATGAGTTAAAGGACGTGCTGTGAGGGTGGGAAATGTTGCGGATCACCCTTTGCTCTTACGCTTACCTGAGCTCTGCCTTTCTGTTTTTAAAAGTGAAGGGAGGCAGACCTCAGGGTTTTCCAAGCAAACTTGCGCTGCACAGAGTTTCATTGATCTTGCAGATGGTGATTGAGCAACAAATTTGAAATGCTGATCTGAAAAACTCCCGAATACATCTGGGTTTTATTCGGGTGTCAGGGGGTGGTGGTGATCTCTGCACCCTTGCCACAACAGTTCTGTTACTGTCTCCAGTTTTGTGAGCTTCCATCACCCTTTTTCTTTTTTTTTTTTTTCATCTAGTCTTATCAATGTAATTCTCTCTTGATTTTTTTTTACATTCGTAAAATGTTGCCTAACATTAGTTCTTGCTTTATTGTATTGTGCAATTATAGTCTCTTTTCTCCAGCTCAGAGGCAGTGTCCTTTTAGACATAAATAGAATCTTTAGTGAAGTCAGTCTGAAATGGAACTGAATGTTTTCCCACATAATTTATAATAAATTCTAAGGAAAATATAGAAGGTAGAGTTATGAGGGAACAAGCCCAAACAAAGAAGTGAAAAGAAATTCAATGACAAGTTTAACTATCCTGTGGCTTGCATGGATGTCACAGTGGGCATGATAACATCTTTTGTGAATGGTTTTAATACTCCCTCTCAAATAGTCACACTCACCTCTTCCAAACATGTGAATGACTTAAGAGAGGAAGAATCTCTGACATTAGCAGGGAGACTTACTTAGCTAGAAGTAATTGAGTTAGCTTTCATAATAGAATTTCTTCTCTCATATCCCATCAGTGCATAAAGTACTCATAGTCCATTCACAGAGAGAATGAGATTTGGCCACCTGGGGCAGGGAGGAATAAATAACATTCTTCAATCCAAAACTCACAGATGAGCATAGAATGAAGCTCCTTTTTTAAGGATCCAAAGCATTCTTTATTAGTGACATACAAATAATGAAATTTCATAACTTCTCTGATTCTCTTTCAGCAAAAATCAAGAAGAGACTTTGTTTATTTTTCACCTTTCATTCAGATAAATTAAGCCTTTAGATTTGGGTAAATTAAATTATCTGGTCATAAGTATGTTCAGGTAAATTAAGTTGTTTCTCCCTGCTGCTTCTCTGTCTGACTTGTGAAATTTTGACCACCTGTGGAATCAGCAAACACCTGAGGAGGTGACAACAATGCTAAGACTGCTGGTTTTTGAGTCTTCTGTGACATAGAACAGGGCTTTTCAGCTTTTCAGCTGATCTGGGCTTATCTTGGTCAACTTGCCTCCGCTGGAGGAGCATCAGATAACAGTGGCATCTCTCTCTGTCTCTCTTTTTATCCTGCTTTCCATAGGTAGCTGACAAATAAGTCCTCTATGAAGTCTGCAACTGTTAGTTTACTTCAATAAAATGTGTTTGAAGAGGCAAATAACCATTGCCGTGGTTCTTGTTAGCCTCGTCAGCAGCTAAGATCTATTTGTGTTAAAAATAACTTCAGAGAATAAATGCAATAACTTACAACAAGAAGGGATGGGTCATTCAACCTCTCAAGGGGTTGGCCGTAGCCAAACTCAATGGACAAACTCTTTCTGTAAAATGAAAAGCTTGTCAAGCTTGTGGATTTGTACATTGGACAATTGTTGCTGGACTCTCAGTGTTTTGATAGCTGAGTCCTGTTGTCAAGATACAGCAGAAATGAGGAGGTATTGTGTAGTTTTGCAGTCAACACCCTGCCAGGTGTCCTTGTGGTAGAGGGCAAAGCTTCTGCGCTCAGGTGAGACAGAATGGGTGCCTTTGCTTCACGCATGGTGTCTCCACACCACGAGGAATGGCAAGGGAGGCAGTGGATTCTTTGCTGAGGAAGCCAGTCAAGCAAGGACGTACTGGGACCTGCACACATGCGTGTGTGTGTGCTTGAGGAGTCAGTGTTGCCCAAGGCACTGTAGTTCTGGAGACTTAGTCTCCAAAGCTTGTGATGGACTGGACCTTGGAGGGGACTGTCTGGTTGTTGCAGATTCAAAGGAGGTAGGGAAAAGGAACAATAAGTATTTCAGGTGTAGATAGCACCCAAATGATTGCAAGCCATCAGGTTTTCAGCACTTAAACAGGATGCTTGTGGACATGGCTGGACAGAGCAAGTAGAGGATATAGTCTGGCAAGGGAGAACCACTATCCTGTGGAGAGCCACAGAGTGCAAACTGCAGCCACTGGAAGATGAGAGCGGGAGGAGAGAAATGGGGCTGTGCTTTGTGCCCCCACCTCCTATAGCCAAGAAGGAGGCCTGAGAGAGTGCAAGACTGTGATAAGGTGGAGGGAGGAAGACTCTGAGTGTCGTCAAATCCACTGGTCCACCGTGGCCCATCCACAAGCAGTAGCTGCTGGACAGCAGAAGCAGGTTGCAGAAGATGTAAATTGGACTGATGGGCAATCACAAAGAATCACAGAATGGTTGAGGTTGGAAGGGACCTCTAGAGATCATCTAGTCCAACCCCCCTGCTCCATCAGGGACACCCAGAGCACGTGGCACAGGGTGGCATCCAGGCAGGTTTGGAAGATCTCCAGAGAAGGAGACTCCACAGCCTCTGGGGGCAGCCTGTTCCAGTGTCGCCCTAACAGTTCTTTCCCATATGGAGAGGAAACTTCCTGTGTTTCAATTTGTAGCTATTACCCCTTGTTCTGTCACTGGCCACCAACAAGAAAAGTTTAGCTCTTCACATTCTCTCCTCAGGTAATCATTCCTCATAGTGAAATTCATTGCAAGGAGTCCTGGCCAAAGTGCTTACATGCACTTATATTGCAGTATTCTATTTCCTATTTTAATTAGTTTCCCGATAATCTCAATAATGCTGAAGGATGGGCTTTATCCTTTTTGTGGTCTTTTGTCTTTTTTAGTCTATGATTTGGATTGAAGCCAGGGTTCATGTGGGAAACCCTCAGCAGTCTCCATGAAACTCTTTTCATCTTTTTTTTTTTTTTTCCCTACTCTGTTGTCTGCCTATCTTTCTGAAGTAAAGCTTCTCAAATACACCATTTAAATCATATTGGCTGCCTACCAAATACTGAACTTCCAAGTGTTCTGTGGTGTATCAAATGCTTCACATTTTATGGGGAAAATGTGAGTGCTCTGCCATCCAGCACTTCCCTGCTCAAACACATGAGCCCAGAAATGAAGCACTGAGTTCCAAATCACTGAGTACAAACATGGAAATTAATTGTGGCAGTCAGTTACCAATTAAAGATATCTGTAAATTGAATTGGTCTATAGGTAGAAGTATCAGTTTATAGGTGAAATAAATTAATTCAAAAATAAAAGAGAATACCAAAGGAAAGGTAATATTTTTCTCCATTTCACCCAGGCCTTTATACTTTTACTGCAGTAGTGCCAGAGACCAGTGAGACTTGCCTAGAATTTGGACCTTTGTATTATCTGTTAATGGACACAAGCAGTTGAAGGGTTACCATTAAGGCAGAGGCAAGATCTCACCCAGCTGTTAGATTTAAAGAACCTCACTTTGATTTGCTCTTGTAACAGCAGCTTCCAAGATAATCAGTGGCCCTAAGAGTGGAAGAACGAGCTCGTTTTTGTGAGCCTGTGTTTGATGGCTCTTTCCAGACTCGTTTCACCATCCTGCTCTGGCCCCAGTGTGCTGTATTCCCTGTGTATTGTCCTTTTGAACCACCTTTTGTTTGAACCTTTGTCTGCTCCTGGGAGTACTACCTGTCTTCACCATGATTAACTTTCTGACCGTGGTTTGCCTTTTACTATGACGGTCTCTCCCCTGATCTGTCAGTTTGAAAACCTCAACTTTAATGGTAGTCTAGAGATTTCTTCTTGGTAGTTGACACATTTTCAAGCGGTAATTAGCATTTTGACTTTGTTGTACATGGTAGCCAGACACTGTAAGAGTGGTTAATTCAATTGCTGTTAGCTGTTCAAGTGGAGCACATCCAAGGGATCTGACTTTCAAAAACTTCTGAGCTTTTAACCTGTCTTCGATGTTCTTTTTCTCTTTCTTCTCTTCTCATTCCAATTAATTTCCTTCAGGACTACAAGAAAATGGTGTTCTAGTTTTGCTATGCTAGCATTTTTGTCCTTGAACTGCATTTTGAAGATTAAAAGATTAATACTTATGTCTAAATCTTTGCAAACCTGAAAAAAAAAAACAGATTTGTTTGTTAATGCAGATAGAAATTGTCAATGAATAAAAAAGAGGTTGAATGTTCTTGGCTCACATATCACAAGCTCATTTCAAAAGAAGCTGAGCTTAAATCACTCTTTGAATCACCTTTTTTAATTTGAGTGAAACATGAAACAAGTAGAGAGAAGATCTTGTATTGTTTTTAACACAGAGCAAAATCTGCTTTTAGAAGGACATTTGAAATTCTTCTGACCCAGTTTACCACTTTCCACAGTTGTATTCTACAACTTGGGTCTGAACTATGTGCCATAGGCCAAAAGAATACAACCGATTTGTGCTATGGTAAGTTGTGAGTTGTACTCGGTGGGAGATGGCTCTGCACTGCCCAGAGCTTTGAATCAGATCTCCTTAAGTCTCTTCGTGAAATGAGCACAACAAATCAGCAGAAGGACTGGGGAAATCCAGATGGCTGAGTAAGATAAGGAGACAGATGATGCTGCCTTCCTTTGTGAAGGGCAGCATCCAAATGTGTAGGATGGGGTGCACAAATGCACACACTTTCCGGCGTGTCCTGTGCTCCCCTTCCTTCTGAGGGAAGCAAGTTTTGCCTGTACTTCTTTAATGTGCTTTGCATTTCTGTGTCTGTTATGGAAACAATAAAATGTTGCATAGTGTGTCTGGAAATCACATAGAAGCAAGAACAGATCTGAACTGACCTGCATGTACAAGCTTGTAGTAATGATATTAATCTACAGTATAGCATGACCACCAGATGTACCATAACTGAATTACAGGAAAAATTCTATAATGTTTTTCTGACATAATTCAGTTTCAGAGAGAATGGGTGTACTGAATGGTGGCAAAAAGTAGTATCCATTTACTGCAATGAGTTTGTCTGCTAAAGGCAGCTATTTCCATTAATGACTAGATCTTTTATTCAGAAGAACAGCTTTTGGAGCTTTTTGGAGTCCCTAGTGTTTGTCAGACCATTTGGTACACAGATTTTCTTTTTGTTCATATCAGGTGGTGTTTCCTGAAAGAGGAAAGCATCTCAGCATCTCCTTTTTTTTTTTTTTTTTTTTTTTTTTTTTTGGTAGTTTGCAATGCGATGTTTCAAGCACAGGTGTAAAAATGGTGTAAGAGAAATCACTAGGGAGCAGTGACCCTCGAAGAGAGTTGCCTTTTTCTGTTAGTGAGAGTCTGTGCAGCTGCCCTGTTCCCTTTCTGAGCTGCTGAATTCACAGAGCAGTTTTGAATGCAAACCCAGGCTGACTATTCATAGCTGTGAATATATATTTTTGTTATATGTATTTCATATGCTTTATCTGTTATATATGTGTTTCATATGTTTCATATATATTTCTGTTACATAAATCTCTTTATCCCAAAATAGTGTTACAAAGCTGATCTTTGTCAAAATAGCTTTGGATTAAAAGTTTAAAGACAAGTGCAGTGTGGAGCCTCTTTGACCAGCAGTGAGCACTCTGGCCAAATTCAGATTTCCTGCAGACTATTCCACCACCTTCCTAGTTTTCCCCTCTGCTTTGTAAAAAACAAAGTACTTACTTAGGTCTAAGTGCTTGATCAGGTAAGTGCAAGATCAAATCCTACTTTAAATCCTTAAAGAAAGGACATTATATATATATATTTAAATATATATATATATACATATATATATATTTTAGCAGCAGTTCAGATGCAGAGTTTAAACTCACATGTATTTCTGATGACAAGTTCTGCTTTTAAGATTTTTAATATTATCTGTTTCTAATGTTTTGTTCTTATTGAAGCCATAGCTGTCTAACATACCATTATGTCTAAGTCTTTTATAGTATCTTTGTCGCAAAAAATGGTTGGAACACTTGAATATAATGGAGATTTCCGATTTTCTTTAAGAGTATGTGTGTGTATTTAATTTCTCTGTTAACTAACACTAGCCTGGAAACTGTAACTAAAGCAAATCAATTCAGTGCAGGCCTTTGGGATGTTGAAAATCAGATACAAGTTTTTCTTTAAAAAAGGGGGAGGATGTATTTTTCAGTCGTAATAGAAAAGCAATTCTAGTGTTTTAGTGATAACAAAAAGCAGAGAAATGCCTTCAAAAATAACGAACCAGTTTTTAAACATAAGCTGGCAAAACTCCATTCTTCTTTAGGAATAACAGAATATGAATCAATTGTGAATCATTCACTCTGAATGTAAACCCTTACAATTCTCATGACAAGAGAATACTGCATTGCCCGGTCTTTCCTGGCCTAATCTAAAAATTCTCTTTTTGAAGTAGTCATGACACTTGTGCAGAATTTCTTGTCAGAGTCTTTCGTTCTGCTAGGAAAAAAAAAAATCTTATTCTTTTCTCCTTGAGCTTTCCAGTGAGTCAACAAAATCTCTTGAGATTTGTGCTGCTAGTATAACAACATAAACTGTCATGCTTTCAGGCATAAAGTCAAATATGAATCTGTGTACAGGGGTTGCAAAGAACAGTCTTTAGATTTGCGCTACCTGAGTGAAAGTTTGGGAAAATGGTTTTTTATTCAATATTGTTTACCAGTTTTGATGCAGTTGTTTGTAGACGTTTGTGAGTTTCAATCTAGGTTCATTTTGGGATTCCTCACATGGTTAAACATGAAATGGGGTCATGATGAACTGAGGCCTGAATGCCCGAACGCTCCTTTGACTATAGTTGTAGGTGCCCAATTCCTCTAGGTATAAACACTTCATTTTGTGATACCTCTTACAATTTAATTTAAAAACTTCTGCACTGTATCATGAAAACTCGCTCTAATAAAGTGTATCCTGCTGCAGGATAAAAAATGTTTTTTTCTTTTATTTTGTCCATTGATATTATTTGTTGGTAGCTGAAACTACTAGTATTGACTACTGTTGGTAGATGTAGGGAGAACAAAGTAGGTAGCTGTCCTTTCTGTTTAGACCTGCTGCTCCCAAAGCTGCGGAAAGACTAGTTTGAAAGCCTTGAACTATAGCGTGATTGGAGAAGAGGGAATTCAGCTCACCAACGTTTATCAGTTTGGGGAAGATCTCTAAATGAAGTTGGCCATTCGGAATCCTAGACAACAGAGATAGGTGCCTCTGGAGGGAGACAGGTTCCTCTGGAGGACAGTTCTTATCAGTCACCACTACCTAGGTAAGAGGACACAGAGTGACGCTTTGGCTGTACTACTTTTGGCTCAGGGAAGCTAAAGGACCACCTTAGACAAAGACACCAAACTTTCAAATGACATAGATTAACTTAATTTTGTGCAGGCAGACAATATTGAAATTCATAGATTTTCCTGTATTTCATTAATTTAAATGAAACATTTTTTCTTTTTTTGCTTTTAACTTGAGAAATGTATTTTTCTGGATACCAATGACATTTTAATCAGTATCTTAAGAACGGTCACATGGACTAGACAACAAAGCATAGTGACTATACTGTAATGGTACAAAGGGTAATGGTACAAAGGGTAATGGTTATAGAATTCTCCCTACTGCATCTGTTATACAGAATTGTTCATTCTTGTTTAATACTAAGTTAATACTAATAATGACAATGTCAGAAATATATCTGGTAGAGATATCTAAAATATGCATTTAGGAAGAGGATGTATAATTTATTTAATAATATTTTCTAAGCCAAGTGCCGTCTTTGAGGAAGTGATGAATATTTCATTATCCACAATAACATCTAAAATCTGTAGTGGGATTACACAAGTATCATTTCGACTGAAATAAAATAAATTCTTAATTTTAGATTTAATTCTACCTCAGCATTCTCTGAACAGAACACAGAGCAACATCAATAACTGATCAGGTTATGGTAAAAGATGCATGTACTTTCTTCATACCTACAAACTGAATACTTCAGTAATTTTAGAGTCCCCTTATATTGTTTTACCTTATTACTCCCAACTGTGAAAAAAAATTGCAATAGATCTACATATGATTTAAATGTATTGCTAGTTTCCGTGGCATCTGTGAGAGTCAGGAAACTGCAATGCTGAATTTCCAACTTGATCTTAAAGATGTCCTGGTATGCAGTTCTGCTGGTGGCAGCTGTGACCAGGACACAAGGGGAGAGAATGAAAACTTTATTTCGCTGAAATCCATGGCAAAATTTCTGTGTATTCACTGGGGAAAGACTTCATCTGTGGTTTTCAATACACTGTGACTCAGATCTTCACTGGAAAGAAATATTCATAGCCCAGCAAAATTTTGTCCCAGCTGGGAAGCTGCCCTAATCAGATCACATTATGCCTAGCATATATCCCACTTTTCTAAAGGATAGTACTTGCAAACTCTGACATCACTTTGTTGATTTTAATTTTTTGTAAATTATATTGGCTTCTCTCCAGAAAGATTTCCTGGAAGAATTTTCGGAAGGGCTGATGAGCGCTCCTCATCTGAGGGGGTGTTCTGTCCTGCTCCCCCATGTTCCCCCAAGCTCATGTATCCCCAAGTGAACACACTGAGTTTGAGATCTGAGCTCACTGCGAGTACAGAATTACCTGCTAGGCTTTCACCTCGTACAGTAGTCTGCATATAGATCTCAGTTCTGATTTCAAGGTTATTTCATGCAGTATATTAAATATATATTCAGTGTTTATGTTACAACATAGAACTTCAGCTTGTTCTTATTTCCAGTGGCTGTGATGATGAAAAACTGATGTAGTATGCAAAATTTTAATGAAGTGAAAAAGAAAGTTGTTGAAACTGAAAGGTGGATCAAAACAAATACTTTTCAGGAAGGCTCTTTTACTGGGGAATAGCATGGAAGGATCTATATTTAGTGCGCAACTGGATTCTGCCGCAAATCAGGAAAGATGTGAGCTGAAATGCTGAAGTCCTTGACTCCTTTGTATTCAGTCTATTTATAGGTATTTGAGGACTGACAGTCAGAAAGCCAGTTTAGATGTCTAATCCTTTGGATGTGCAAATAATCACATAAACTCTACAGAAAAAGTAGCTACTCTTACCAAACAATACTCCTTTATTATGCTCTCTGTCATGAGAAATGAAATGAGATTGTAAAAGTTTTATTGCATTTCATAGATACTTTTTTTTCCACAGCAAAGTTTCTCACATGAATTTTAAGCTTTGAGAGAACTTAAACTATAGATTATACAAAAATTCAAGAAAGAATGGTTCTTTAGTAACACTTTTATGCAAAGCTGGTTTTGGGAACCAGTTTTACAATGTCCTTAACTCTAAATTGGAAGACTTCAGACCTTAATTTTTCCATGAGAGATCTCGATCCATCACTCAAGCAAAGTGGTTCGCAACCATGCAGCTATCATTACACTGTGGTGAAGGACTGTGCGTACTCCACTTGACTGCATTAACTAGAAAGCTGCACTGCAATTAGCCCCTCATTCCACATGCACTCCACTGTGCCATCCTTGCTAATTACTGGCAGTGCTTCTCTTTATGCGGTCAGAAAAAGAAAAGCGAGCTGTCATGTAATATCTTCCTGGCTAATGGACAAATGGAAATTGCATCAGTGATAGATTAGATCTCTGAAATCTGTTTGTTTATTGGCTACATAAGACAGATGTTTTAAAGGCTAACAGAGTCTATGCACAAACTTTGTACTACCTAAGCCCTGTTTTGAAGTTTAACTGGATTCTTTAATGCAGCTAGCATCTACTATACAGTAGGCAGATAAAACATAGAATCATAGAATGCTTAAGGTTGGAAGGGAGCTCTAGAGATCATCTAGTCCAACCCCCCTGCACACGCAGGGTCACCTAGAGCACGTGGCACAGGACTGCATCCAAGCAGGTTTTGAAAGATCTCCAGAGAAGGAGACTCCACAACCTCTCTGGGCAGCCTGTTCCAGGGCTCTGTCACCCTCACCACTAAGAAATTTGTCTAAGTTCCTGTGGAACTTTCGATGCTTCAACTTCTGGCCATTTCCTCTAGTTCTATCGGTGGCCACCACTGAAAAGAGACCAGCACCATCCTCCTCACTGCCTCCCTTGAGGTACTTATAGACACTGATCAGATCCCCTCTCAGCCTTCTCTTCTCCAGGCTGAACAGGCCCAGCTCTCTCAGTCTTTCCTCACAGGGCAGATGTTCCAGGCCCCTGATCATCCTTGTAGCCCTGCGCTGGACTCTCTCCAGCAGCTCCACATCCCTCTTGTACTGTAGGGCCCAGAACTGGACACAATACTCCAGATGTGGCCTCACCAGGGCTGAGTAGAGGGGCAGGATCACCTCCCTCGACCTGCTGGAGACGCTCTTCTTAACGCACCCCAGGATCCCATTGGTCTTCTTGGCCACAAGGGCACACTGCTGCCTCATGGTCAACTTATCATCCACCATGACACCCAGGTCTTTCCCTGCAGGCCTGAAATGGACTATTGAAAGGAGAAAATAAGAGGGCATGAGATGGAAAGATATAGTGAATGAGCTTTTGTACATGCAATTATGAGTCATTAAGCATGGTATTGAAAAAAGGGGAAATTTTTATAATGATGCTTAATTTCTGAAAAGAAAATATCACTTTAGAACAAAATGGGTTTTGGCAGTTAAAATTGGAGTTTTTGTCTGTTACAAAACTTGCACTACATAACAAATTCATATAGTTTAAGAACTTGACAGTGAATGAATCACATTTTGCCCTATTTACTTGCAGATCTGTGAGCTGCTGATGTTGACTCTCTGAAATTGAGGTGTTACAGGTGATTGCATACAGACAAAATACAGATGTCTTTGCAATGAAAAGCATATAGTCTAAGTAACATCCTCCCAATAAAGGAAACATGGTTATGCTGTTGCAGCAGAATTTGCACAAAAATTGTTCAACTTATAGTATTTCTGTGGGGCTTTTTCATTTCAGGATTATGTGCTACTGGAATTTACAGGCATGTGATACAATGCCATCAAAGTAGCTGCAGAACGCTGTCTGCTCTCTTGATATCCTGTATAGCAGAAGTACCTGCTGCCTATTCAGATGCAGATTTGCGTGTCCTCTAGCATGTGCTAAACCCAGATACCCGATAGTTCCTTAACCACACGTTTTTTGTTTTTTTTTTCTGTATTTTTTTTTTGCTTGGGCTTTTTCATTTCTCACTCAAATAATCCAAAGAATCATCTCAGGAAAGAAAAACTCAGGCATAATCAGTCTAGCAGAATTTGGAGAAAGTATATTCAGGTCATGAGAGACTCTGATCAATAATGGGAATTAGGTAAGTGTAGTAGTAATTTCCACAAAAGGCCCTAACTATTCTTTCTCTAGTACTAGTGAAAATCTCATACATAGCATTACACATGGGAACTGCAATTTTCAGTGGCTTTTTCTAAGACATTAAACTATCTTCATACAGTGATTACCTTGTTGGTTGCAGACAGTTCTTATTAACTTGTAGCTTGGTATCTGATGGTGTTTTTTATTTGCCATAACATTCCATTAGGAAAGCAAGCGATTTTGCTAAGCCTTAAAATATCAGAAATAAAAATAATGTGATTAATTTATATACTAACAATCTGCAAATGAGTGATAGATCTAGTGTGTAGTATACTCCAGTTTGGCCGGTGACTCATCACCTCTCATTGCTGTTTCTTTTCTCCTATTTCTCCCTTGGAAATAACTGATGGATTCTCATCACTCAGAAGCAAAAAAAAAATTGCTGTTCTTAATGTCTTGGGAAAATGTTTTTTCCTTGCAAAGTTTTCTGTTGTATGCAGTGAAGGGTGTAATTCTTTTGAGTTTTCATATATGATTTCTCTATCTTACAGTATATTTTTATATCTGTTTGTTAGTTTGGTGATTTTCCTCTTTACTACCTGCTTGCAGTTATCATGAATCTTGATTTATTAGAACCCTGCCATTTCTTACCATATTTTCTTGAAAAATAACATGTGTTTTAGTAGGATAGTAGAAATATGTGTCTGTAGCATAAGTAACAGCCCTGCTTTGTTGCGCAGCTATTAATAGCATTATATAAAGCCACTTGGGACTGTAAGACTGGATTTTCTTCATTGTTTCAGGACTAATTTGCCACACTCTAGTATGTACTTTCTGGTGCTGTGCTCTTTATCCTTTAATTAAAAAGCATTATTGCAATATAAAAATTAAAAATCTGTTACTTAAATTCTGTCATTAGGCCTTTCTACCTGCGCTTACTCTATATAGAATACTCTCTCATGCTTAAATCCCAAAGCAATGTTCAAATTTTGTATTGTTATCTATAACAATGCTTACTCTCAACCTAGAAATTGACAGGGTTAAAAATTAGTCAATAGAATTGCATTAGAGCTTCACTGATAGAATTAAAAACGCTATTCTGTCATGTGCTGTTGAGATTCCTACACCGTGCCATCGACACGCGGTCCAAAGGCCGCACTGCTCCATCATGCCCTCACTGCTGGCGCTGCAGGAAGGCCGGCACGGAGAGCTCTGCTGCTGGACTTCACAGGGATGGAGGCAACCTAGAGTAGGAGGGTCCTGAGAGCGGCATGGTGGAAATAGGCTGCAGCATGCACCACATCGCATCTGGCCCTGATCAGTGACAGTGCCTGCTCTTAGCAGTAGAGCTCAGGGTAGATTCGCCAGAGCTTTGTCTTCTCCCACAGTCAGGGAGGGAAAGAAGAGTTTCAATCGTGCCCAGGGGGAGGAGGAGCAAGACACTGCTGACCATGACAGCTGGCAGTCAGAGGTCTCACAAGGCCACCCTAACCGAGGTCTCCCCAAATGCTACTGACTGTAAGGTATCCTAAGTGGTATAAGAAGCTGTACAGGTAATGTCCGGTGCTTCTTTCCACAAGCTAATGTTAGAGTATATTATGTCTTCTCTGTGAACCCATAGACAGTCCATCACCTTGTCGCTTCTTTTTTCCATCTGTCCCAGTTCTTATTCCCGCAGAGAGAACTGCAAACCAAATGGAAGTTTTCTGGCTGTGGCACAGCATGGATAACACAGAAACGAGTTCTGGAAGTGGTTTATCGTCAAAGCGTGTACAAGCTCGTACCAGGCAAATGGTTCATGCCTCGGTGGTTACTTGGAAAAGAGTATATGTAAATGGATATATATCAAGGATTTCATTAAAAGCCAAAGCAATTTCTCCTTTCCGCTTCTCGAGTCCAAAACAGATTCTGAACAGGTGTTTTATGTAATGTTTACTGCACATAAGTGTTTAAATAATTTATGTCCTGTTTTGTAATACTCATGAGATCTTGTGTTGGCTGTTCCTTTAAATATAAATACAGACATACTGTGACCCTCCCTTCTCCCTTCTATAGTACCAGTGATAATCAAGCCTCGGGCAACCTAGCAGTAATTAAAGCTTGCTTTCCTGAGACAAATCTAAATGCACATGAAAATTAGGTGAGGCCCTCAGGCTATGACAGTTACCAGTATAGCCCGTTATTGTGCTTAAGGGTGGCCTATTTACAACTTCCGTTATTTGTCTTTCCTAACCTGACACTGTATTTATGTAACTTAATATCTGTCTGCTGCATGGGTCTGTGGATGTTCATGCTAATTCTGTTTCTTGCCTACAACCTCTAGTCTATCAGTCTCTCCACACCAATTTTCAGTATGTTTTCTTATTACTGTCTGTGCAATTCCCCACATATGTCAGTGATCATATGTGACTTCGCTGATGGCTGATCTATGAGAAATGGATATCGCAGTTACTTATGTGGAGTAATGGCATAATGCCTTACCACACTGAATATCAATATGCCCTTGCAGACAAGTCTATACATTTGCATGATCATCTAGTATATTTACTGAACACATGTTCATGTTTTATGATGTGTGCAAATTTCAAATGAATTACATGTAACTTTTCATTGTGATGAACTCTATCCAACCTTAAAAGTTTTGACTGACTTGTTTGAGCAAACTGTAAGGACAGTGAACGTTAGTTCTCCCTCCCAGTCATAGAGGACTTGCTTCTGCACAACACATATATTTCTTACTAATGAGTAAAGAATCACTTCAGAGGAGATTTACTCCAGAGGTCACTAAAATTTAATTATACCACTACTTGTCTCTAGGAACTCCACTAGAGTTCTTTAAAATATGTATACATTTTTCTCAACACAGCATGGGATCATCAGCAGTGGTAACTGATGTAACCCTCTGTCTATCTCTGGATCAGTTTTTGGAGTACCTTTTGTATGGGAAGACTTGACAGGCTACCACAAACAACTTTAAAGTATGAAGCAATTATTTATTGAGTACTACACAAAAGATAAGTAGGATTAACAAGCTACTAGGCTAAGCACTAATATGTTCATAACCATGATAATGCTGCTGGTGAGCCTTTGCTAGCAGGCAGGAATTAATGAAGTGGAGAAGGGTCTGCTTCTGGTGCTCCCTTTAATGGGGCTTCAGAGTTGTGGAGTTGTTGACTGATGCCCCTCTTCTTCCTTTAGCATTTTGTGCCTTTTTGTATGGGCATTCATCACTTGCATCAGTGTGCCGAGACCTGTTCTTCGCTCAGCAGTCCTCCTGCTGCCCATATTTATACCATATATTGCCTAGCTCTACTCAGTGGACTTTTTCACAACTTTTTCCACATTTCTAGCATTTGTGTCAGAAACCTTGGCCATGGTGTTGCAGCTGTACCCTATTAAAAACAAGTTTTGCATCACAGTCAGCTTAACCCCAACATAGGCGATGAGGGAGGCTACAGTGACCCAAATTAATATGAACTCCTCTGACCAGATTACTCCTGCCCATCTCTAGTAGCAGCACTTGTGTGCTACTTGGGAACTGCAAACAGATTTTTCTTCATTTAACTACTATTTTTTTTTAATTCCCCTGTCCGAACTCCTATATCCATGTCATAATGTATGACTGAATCCTTTGAAGCCACTCAGAATTACTTTTAGATATTCCTGAGAATAATTATCCCCCTTGATTTGTTTTCTTCTTGCCTATGTAATTTATAATGTAGTCAGACTCTCTTTAAAAAGTAAGACTTTTTGGGTTAAATTTGCCATTTTATTAAGGGAAACACATTTTGTATGAACTCTGATTTTGTTGACATTTTTAATAGGAAAATTTCTGAAGCCTGGCTGGGCTTTCTGGTCACTTTCAGAAATAAGGACAATGATTAAAAGTTCCAGAAGATTTAATTGCTTCAAAACAAAAGTGTGCCTGACACAATTCCAATGTGGAAGGATGACATATTTTGCCATTTCAGATTTTCTCACAAAATTAAATTGTCATTTTCCAGCCAGCTCCAATCTGTAATAGTTCACTAAAATAAAAAAAAAAAGGTTTATTACTGCAAAGATGTATGTTTTTCCTTCTGAAAATCCATAGAAACCTGTCTGTAAATCCATTCCATTCTCCTCTGTCTCTCTTCATTTAACATTTATTTGAAAGACTATCTGCCTCATGTACTTTATTTCTCCTCTTTGCATAATGTCTCAGCACTTTAGCATATTTATCCACACAAACCCTTCACAAAGAGGAAAACGGTGCTTGGAACCAGGTGCACCGAATATCTAGAAAGAAATTGCAGTGCTTTGGGTCCTACTACACTTTCACAGTCATCCGTTACACAGACTACTGTTAGTTCATTATTTCTGTCTACACTGCCATCAATCTTTCTCATACAGCTGTGGTCTCTGTTTACACACGTTAGAAACTCCTCCTGAAAGGACCATCTTCTGAGTTTTATTTCTATGTCATTGTAAACAGTGGTGATGAGCTTTGTCTAAGAAGACATACGTCCATACTGGTATTAAGCTTGAACAATGATCATATTTAACAACTAAGAAGGCCAGCGGTTTCTTGGGGCACATTAGGAAGGTTGTTGCCAGCAGGTTGAGAGAGGGGAACCTGCCCCTGTGGTCAGGGTGCACCTAGAGTGCTGTGTCCAGTGCTGGGCTCCCCAGTACAAGAGGGACAAGTTGCTACTGGAGACAGTCCAGGGAAGGATTACATAGATGATTAGGAGACCGGAGCATCTCTCCTGTGAAGAGAGGCTGAGAGAGCTGGCGCTGTTTAGTCTCAAGAAGAGAAGGCTGAGAGGGGATCTTACCAGTGTGTACAAATACCCTATAGAAGGGTGTCAAGAGGATGGGGCCAGACTATTTTCAGTGGTGGCCAGTGACAGGACAAGAGGCAGCGACCATAAACTGAAGCCCAGGAAGTTCCATCTGAACATGAGAAAGAGCTCTACATGTGGCAGAACTTCCTTACTGTGATGTGACGGAGCACTGTGATGGTGACGGAGCCCAGAGACTGCTTCAACCACATGCTTACTGCTCCAAGCAAAAGAACACTTCTGCTTCCCTTTAGCCAGATCAACTGTTCCTCACTTTGTGTGGAGAAGCTAATCAATCCAGAAAATTGATACAAACTTTACTCTATTCCTGTGTTTTAAAACTCCAAACTCTCAGTCATCCCTTCCACAAGGAATGGGTTGCACAAGTACCTGTACGATCTTCTCTAGATGATGATAAAGTGTTTCCAGCTTCATAAATCAAAATGTTTCACAGAATCATGGAAAGACTGAGGTTGGAAGGAGCCTCTAGAGATCATCTACTCCACTTGCCCTGCTCCAGCAGAGGCACCCAGAGCACGTGGCACAGGGTCACATCCAGATGGGTTCTGAAGATCTCAAACTAGGAGACTCCACAACCTCTCTGGGCAGCCTGTTCCAGGGCTCTGTCACTCTAATTTGTCTCTTTAAGATTGGAATGTAAGGTTGGAATTGCTCCGAAGTTTGGATGGAAGATATCTCAACTTTTATATTGCTTATGGAACTGTGTTTTATGCAGTTGCAGCCAAGTGTGTATTGGCTGAAGGCTTGATGTGTTATTTGTTATGTGTTATTTGTTACGGGCCTGATTCGTCTGAAGGTGGACAGAAGGGTTAGATCTGACTTCAAACAAGGCATTACAATGGTAAATGCTATTCGGTTGGTCTGTAGCTTATCTAGAACCTCCTGAAATATTTGTGCTGTACCTCTGACATTGGGTTGCTTTCCAGGTTTGCATTTCCAAGAATTTCTGTTACTATGCCTTTTGCTCTGTATCTGGCATCTTGCAGGCCCCAGGCCTTGATTGACAAGCAGCCAAAGTAGTGAGGCTGGTTACTGTGTTGCAGCTTCATTTTGGGGTTTGGCTTCCTAATCTTCCTTGGTGATAACAAAAAGATGTAATGGTCGTCAATGCAGGGATCATTCAGTACCCCACTTCAGTTAGTCTAGATCTGGCTTACTTCATGCTTATTTTATTTTATTTTATTTTATTTTATTTTATTTTATTTTATTTTTTAGGAAAAATGCTTGACACTGAAAATCTTTTTTTCTTTTTCCTTTCCTCATTTTTTTTTCTACAGCGAACACATTAATTATAATCTCTAGAAAAAATGTGGGGAGGAATTGCCATGCTACTTTCTCTGTTGTTATAAATAGCTTTCTATTAAATGATCTTTCTTTTCTTGCTAGTCTCCAAGTTTTATTTGTTGTTCCTGAGTCAATGAAGGTGTTAAGCTCATACTTATGTATCTACATAAGTAGCTTATGTAGATCTAAGCAGAGGTTTTCAGAGAGAGATTTGAACATTTGCTTAAATGTATTCCTAAACTGAGAGAGAAATGTCTCTCACTTTGAATGGACCTGTATGAGGTGTGGAAGAGAAAGGAGATTAAAAGAACTGCTAGCTTCTGAATAACACTAGAGCTGGAAAACTGTATTTTTTCATAACCTAGTCATGCTCTGTAATTTAGAGCTATTGGGAGAATGTTGCTAGTTTCCATATCAGAAGGTATGTCTGCATCTAAACCTTACGACTACGTATGTACATATTTTATTAATTCATGGTGCTTTCTCCTAACATTGAAGAAAAGTAAAATTTCAAAATGTAGGAGTAATGCTGTCTTTGGAAAGCCTATGGAGAATCACTAACTTAAGGTCATTGTGCTAAAAAAAAAAAAAAAAAAAAAAAAAAACCACAGTGAGTAATAGAAGTGATTACAAGCATAATCAGGAAGACATGCAGAGCGTTTCATGGGGATGGAGGTAGGACAAGGAGGCAGGGGTTCTGCTATATCGTCTGAGGAAATGGCTCAATAGTGAATGCATTTCTCTTGTGTCTGTTAAGTAATAACACTCTTATTTATTCTCTATGTTCAGCAGTGCTTACTGCTGCCATTATGAAACCTGTAGCATAAATAAATTTTCTGACTTGGCTCATGCAATTGATATGTTAAACACGCCTGGAACGAACCCCAGATTCTTTTCTGGTGCAAATCTTAAAATTCAAATTTCTTGAAAGAGTTGTTTCTGCTTACAGGAGTGATTGGATGGTATCAATGGAAGAGGGAGCCAGATAGGACACCACTGTCCTATAGGGATTCTTGCAATGATACATGCAATACAAGGGAATTTAAGCAGCTGGCATTTAAGGGAATTGGAGATGGCAGTTGTACTTAGGAAAATGTAGGGGTAATATGAACAGCTAGGTTATTTTCCAGATCAATGCACTGCCTTGCAGTAGTGTATTATTTAACACATACTGTTAGTTAAGTTGATGCCTCTTGCGTTTTCATACTGTCTCCTGTGGTTTTCTCCAGCAACCCATCAGCTTATGTTCTGACTTCTTTTCTACTAGCTGAACTTCCTATTACCAGAAATGTAGATCCTAATATTTTTTTGTTGTTCCCTTTTGCTCCTGAAATGCTCATAAGGACTATGAATCTCTCAGGGCTAATAGCCATTACTAACAGTTGATCAGAAAGCTAGAAAGATAAATCTTTTCCCATTGTAATGCTAATGCTGGCCAGCATTTTTTAACAGTAGAAATTACTAATAGTTTAAAAAGAATGAAGTCAAAAATACTTAAAATCCAGACTCAGTGTTCTGAATTGCTTATACAAATTGATTTTTATACACAAATTACAATACATTTTGTTAAGGGGAAGACACATCTGTTCCAGAATGTGGAGATAATACAATAAAGATATTCTATCTCCTCTTGTTAGACATCCTATCCACCTTCCTACTAGATGATGGGAACCACAGCAGACTACTGAAAATACACTCTGTAGAATATACACAAATCAGTCAGGCTTCACATTTTCTGTGATATGGTCACATATCTGTATCTGAAACTGCACACAAAAAAGCTGTGTCTAACTTCACACCTAATGAAATTGCATTTAATAATTAAAATGTGTCATCTCACTTCAAGTGGTTCTGTGTGCTAGTGCCTTTGGCTTGCATGGGAAGCAAATCATAAGAATGACAGCTTGTCTATTTGATTATGGTTCTTCTGTTTAAAAGCTCTCATTTCAACATCACTTTCCCCATTTTTTTCTTTTTGCCCCATTTGCTGCCTGAAGTTTATGACTGACTTTGATAGTTCATGTAGTTAAGTGCTGGCTGGCTGATCAAAATGTAGGTCAAGGGTAATTATTGATGGCTTCTCTTGTTTTTGGTCTTTAATCAGTTTCCCAAGATTAATTACCAGAGGTAATTATTAGTTCATTTATTAAAAAAGCAAACAACAACAACAAAATATTAAAACAACAACAACAACAACAAAAAGCTGCAAACCTCTGCAGAGAACAAATAGTTTTGCAAATACAAGGCTAGCAGGGATGTAGATCAGGAACTCTAAATCAGTTACCACCCTACAAGAGTCTTGTGCTAATGTGAAGTAGCTAACAAAACAAAATACTTTCTGCATCCGGTATTAATGCAATATGTGATCTTTCTGGGACCTATAGTAATAAACTCTTCCTTCTGCCCTTTCACCTGCTATAGTGACTCACTAACCTAATGTTGTGAATTGAATCCTCAGGATCAGTGAGTGAATGCCACTAGCCATGCAGGTAACTCCTGACAGCAGAAGGGCTGAGGTAGGCTTCATCCTTAAAGCACACAGCTGTATGGCATAAGTTTTTGCTCTTCACCCTACAAATCTGACCTCACACTGTCAATGTTTTATAAAGAGCAGTTAAGTTAGTTCCAGCATTTGCCCACTCACCTGTGGTCAGTGTGGGCTCTAGGAAGTCTTAATAAATCCATTTGTGGTAGGTCTAGCCTCCTAGGTAGGTCTAGTCTCCTTTGACCATAGACATTATTAGGAAAAGGGGTTGTGCTATATGTTCAACATCAAGTGTAATTAAGCAATGAAGTTGATCCTTCAAGTTGCTACTGTACTGTAAAATCATATTCACACAAGTATACTTTGAAGCTGCTATATTTTGTACTATTTATAGTAATGATGAGCTTGATGTACAAAATCTAGTCCAGATTTTAAATATCAGAAAATCCTTCTCTTGAAAGGGTTTAATTTGCAGAGGGCAGAAGGCTGGAATTGTATCACTTTAGGTGCCGTAAAATGGTTGTCCAAAACTTTTAATCACTTCTAGAAATTTTGGCTATAGATGGTAAGACAAAGTAAGAACTTAAATAGCTCTTCATCCCATGAACCCTTTCACATCAGTATATCAGAAAGGACTGTGTTGTAATCTTTACACAAACATGTTCTCTTTTTCTGTTTGTTTGTTTCTCAAGGTGACATTTGTATTATAATAGTTCCTAAAGTGAAATTCAACTGATTTGTTGTTCTATATATGCATATGTCTATGTATATTTTTGTGTACATACATTAATTAAAAATTAGCAGTTTGGCTTTGGTTTCAAACAGCAGAATCCACTGTAAATCATCTAAACCGGCTAATGAATATTCTGGTAAAATAGTCTGTTCTAATTAGTTTTGTTATTTCCCCTACTCCTTTCCTTTTTCTAAGTTTATTACTTTATAGGTGTTATATGCTCTAGAGCGGAAAAAAAAAAAGGCCTGTTTTTGCCCCACAGTTCTTCTGAAGGAGTCAATAGACATAAGGAGCATTCAGACATTTCTCTTTTTGCTATCAAGGTTGTTCTATTTACTATTTTTAGCTTATGTATTTAAAGAACTTTTTAGATCTTTTATCACAACACATCTCAATTCAGAATAAAGGCAGATTGAGTTCTTAGCCCAGTTGCAGAGAATGTGGTAAGGAAAAAAGATTTTGTTGGAAAGTTTGTTTGAAACTAACACTTCCAGAAAGTGTTAGCGCACGGAAATAGTGGAGTCTAACACCTGACACTAGAACAGATGCAGTAGATGAAATACTACAGTATTCAAACAAGTACTAAGTAGCTATAATCAGGTAATGTTATAGCCATATAGACAGTGAAGAGCTTGAGAGGCTTGCAAAAGAAAACAAGTGCCTTGTTGAAAGTAGGGTTGAGCCAAAATTCATACAAAAAGCCAAACTTCTTAGGATGACAATGATTTAAAAAAAAAAAACAGGCAGAGAGCAGGTTCAGATACTTAAATTGAAACTGTAGCAGTTGATCACCAGGTGTCTTGTGACAGTTAATAGGGAAAGAAGAGGACCTGGGAGAGTTTTATTTACTCTGTTGCTTAGAAGGAGATAGTTTAAAGGTTTTATTGCTTTTTACTGTAGTAGAGGCTCTGCTTTTTCTTTGAAGGAGTGTGAGACAAACCAGCTTTTTCTAAGGTGAGTGAATTGTTAAGAAGTTGCCTTTTGCGGGGGCTGGGGGCTGAGTGAAAAATGAATGTTGCAGGCTTGCTTTGGGCCCCTGCTTTCCTTTTGGAGCACAGGATGGATGTGACCTGGTGGATTTGGCATGTGCCAGGTTAACATGTGGTGGCTAAGAAAAGATGTGGCCAGGTGGCCTTATGTGGATGTTCTTTAATTTTGTTTTAGGCATTTCTGCTAATAATTGCCTTTATTTTGTCTGGTGTTCTGCTCTCTGTGAACTTACTTATCTTGTATGAATAGTGTGTGTTAAATTCACCTATTTTGACATAAAATTTTACTTGAGATATAGGCTGTGGAATTAATTTGAAGTCTTAGGTTGCAATCGTTCAAGTGTTGGTATACTTCTAAGACTGAATACCTGTGAGTTGTGGGGTTTTATGCTTCTGGTTGTTTACTTTGTCAATGAACTAAATTTCCTGTTGTCTGTGACTGTAAGTCACTTATGCAAACACTCAGTCTTATTAGGTAATTATTCACTTGTCTCAAACTCCAAATTCATAGAGAAATTATGTTTGGTATGTGCTGTGTTTAACCTGGTCTTATTCATGTGTTTGTATGCCTTTACTTCCAAATTATATCTGTAGAAATTTCCAAGTGGCTACACTTGCTGTGCTGCCACTGTGTTTAGAAATGCATGTTTTGAAATGGGAATCTGAGAATTAATTTCTACCCAATGGCTCTGTGACCTAGAACTAATGATTTAGGTCTAGAAAAAAAAGATCTGTGCGAATACATGCTTTCAGCTCTCTCGCAGAATGTAAAGAGATTATTCTTAATTGGGCAAGTCTAGGTACATTTACTAGGAAAACCATTTTCCTGTGAGTGTGACAGAGCACTGGAGCAGGTTGCCCAGGGAGTTTTTGGAGTCTCCATCCTTGGAGACATTCAGAAGCTGTCCGGTCATGGTACTGAGCAACGTGCTCTGGGTGACCCTGCTTGTGCAGGGGGTTGGACTAGATGATCTTCACAGGCTCCTTCCAACCTCAACCCTTCTGTGATTCTGTGACATGGAGCTGGTTGGTTGTGAGCTAGCTTTGGATGCCTGCTAATCCCAGTTAATTAGGGAAATCTGCAGACTAGTTCAGAAACCTGTTTAAGCCTTTCACTAAATTTTATGCTGTACCCCAGCATGCCTCATGAGAATGAGCTTAAATAAGATAGGGCAATAACCTGGCTATATGAAAACAAATGTATCACATTATTATTGTACTTAAGGAAAAATTTCTTGATGGTGAGGGTGACAGAGCACTGGAACAGGCTGCCCAGAGAGGTTGTGGAGTCTCCTCCAGAGATCTTCAAAACCCGCTTGGACGCAGTCCTGTGCCACGTGCTCTAGGTGACCCTGCGTGTGCAGGGGGGTTGGACTAGATGGTCTCTAAAGGGCCCTTCCAACCTTAAGGATTCTGTGATTGTTATTGTATCTTTTAAAAGTATAGGTTTGTGTATATTCCTGACACAATGTAGATATTATAAGGCATACTGGAGAGCTGTTGAGATTAGTAGAGTCGTTGCGTCTGTTAGCAACAGATGATGTAGGAATGATAGTGAAGTAGGCAAGACATGGAGGAAGCAAGTGCAGCACCTTGCTTCCACCTAAAACAGAAGAAATGGAAGCAATATTGGAGAGTGCTGTGACCTTGTTGCAAGAAAGTAAGTCACTTTGGGGTGAGTTTTCTTATTTCCTACAGCCTCAACTTTCTTTTTGTTTTTTAATCATGAGTTTATTTTTGATTCATGCTTGAATCCACTTCTACTGAAGTGGATCTGCCCCACTTCAGGAAGAACAAACTTCATCTGCTTTTATTGTGTATTCTTACTGTTTTCTCTAAGTCTATACTCTATTTGCTGTTCTTCAGCAAGTTGCTGTCCTTCATTTTCCTATAATGACTCTAAGCTTTAGAGTGTCTCTCTCTTCCAATTCATCAAACACAATGCTTTGTCCAAGGCTTAATATTGGAGCTACATTATAGTCTTGCTTTGCAAAGCTTTCCAAGTCGTGAATGCATTCCTTCCAAAACCATTTGTTGTATTGCTAGTAATTGAGTGCCACACAGCACGAAAGAATTTGAAGGCATATTGTATGTTGAAACTCTTCCAAGAATGCATGCACTGATGACTTGTGTGGTTTGTCAATCACTTCAAGTAAACATGTCAATATTTGTTGTAAATAAATCAACCCAAAATCAGCAATTACTTCTTGGTCTAGCAGTTGGAAAAGTGAGGTAGTGTTTGGCAAAAAAACAAATGGAAGGTTCAGAGGCAAATCATGAAGAGATGGATGCCTTGGTGCATTCACAAGGATCAACAAGGCTTTAAATGCCAGAAAGAAACATAGGTTGGTATCATGGCTAAAGCCATTTCATAAAACGGAAGCTAAGCCAGATTTCGGTCAAAAGCTGGTGAGCAAGCAAGTATATAGGCTCTAGTCTTTGGACACCTTTGAATTTTATGAATGGCAAACTAATAGCATATTATATTTAAAGTTGCCAGCACTGTTATCGCATAACGTAGAAGTCGCATCATCTTGCTGACTGTGAATCTTCCAGTTTACATTTCTTGGTGAGGAGAGGTTCTTGATGGTACCTGTGTCTGAAAGTCTTGCCTCACTCATGTTGAGTGCCTGTTGTAGTTGGTGGCTTCTGACCCTATCTTTCAAATGCTCGGTAAAAAGGAGATGGAGTTGTCTTGAGTGGCACTTGCTGCCTGTAAATCTTCTTATGACGAGACTGTGTGTCTCAACTTTACAAATCACCCTTTACTGAGTTGAAAATCCTTGGCAGTTGAATAGTCACTGTGTTGTTAATGTATTGAAGTGTAAAGTTTCAGATCTTCTGTCATATCCAAATGGAACTTGATGCCGCAAAGTCGTTTTTTCTTTTTCTTTTTTTTCTTTTTTTCTTGCTTTGTTGATCAAATGTTTCTCATGTAGTCAGTAACTTTCATAAAGAGAAATCACTTGTTTTGGACTGAAATTTTTCTTTAGTGATTCAGTGCTCAGTTTATGGATCTTCTGCCAGATTTTTTTGTGTACTGAAAACTGCCAGGAGTTGATGGTTTCTCATTGTTCACCAGTCTCTGCAGCATTTCTAGCTCTGTCTTTAAATATTTGTAGCTTTTGTTGTTTTGCTGGGCTTGTTTCACATTTCTGTTTGCTTGCTTGCTTGCTTTACAGTACTATGAGAGGGACACCAAAAACAGATCCCTTCCTGGGGACCACCTTGGGGTGAGTACCCTGGTTACGAAAAACACAGAAAAAGCAGAGTTGCTGAAAGCCTTCTTTGCTTCGGCGTTTACCAAGGGCAGCCCTTTAGAGTCCCAGGCCCTAGGGACAAGAGAAGATGCCTGGAGAGAGGAAGACTTGCCCTGGGTAGAGGTCAGAGAGCACTTAAGGAAACTCGATACCCACAAATCCATGAGCCCTGATGGGATGCACCCCAGAGTTCTTTTTGAGCTGGCGGATGTCATAGTTAAGCCGCTCTCCATCATCTCTGAAAGATCTTAGAGAACGTGGACAGGCTTGGAAGAAGGCCAATGTCACGCCAGTCTTCAAAAAAGGCAAGAAAGAGGACCCAGGCAACTACAGGCCAGTGAGCCTCACCTCCGTCCCCAGAAAAGTGATGGAACGGCTCATACTGGCTGTTGTCTCCTGGCACATGGAGGACAAGAAGGTGCTCAAAAGTAGTCAGCATGGATTCACCAAGGGGAAATCTTGCTCGACTAACCTGGTAGCCTTCTATGATGGAATGACCAGCTGGATAGATGAGGGGAGAGCGGTGGGTGTCGTCTATCTCGACTTCACCAAGGCTTTTGACACCGTCCCTCACAACATCCTCCTGGATAAGCTCTGGAAGTGTGGGATAGATGAGCGGACAGTGAGGTGGATTAGGAACTGGCTGGATGGCAGAGCTCAGAGGGTGGTGATTAGTGGTGCAGAGTCTAGCTGGAGGCCTGTAGCGACAGTCCTTGGTCCAGTCCTGTTCAATTTATTCATCAATGACCTGGATGAAGGCACAGAGTGCTCCCTCAGCAAGTTTGCTGATGATACCAAACTGGGAGGAGTAGCCGATACCCCAGAGGGCTGCGCTGCCACCCAGAGGGACCTGGACAGACTGGACAACTGGGCGGTGAAAAACCTCATGCAATTCAACAAGGCCAAGTGCAAGGTCCTGCACCTGGGGAGGAATAACCCCAGACACGGTACAGGCTGGGGACTGACCTTCTGGAGAGCAGCTCTGCAGAGAGGGCCCTGGGCATCATGGTGGATGATAAGTTGACCATGAGGCAGCAGTGTGCCCTCGTGGCCAAGAAGGCCAATGGGATCCTGGGGTGCGTTAAGAAGAGCGTCTCCAGCAGGTCGAGGGAGGTGATCCTGCCCATCTACTCAACCCTGGTGAGACCACATCTGGAGTATTGTGTCCAGTTCTGGGCTCCACAGTATAAGAGAGATGTGGAGCTGCTGGAGAGAGTCCAGCACAGGGCCACAAGGATGATCAGGGGCCTGGAACATCTGCCCTATGAGAAGAGGCTGAGGGAGCTGGGCCTGTTCAGCCTGGAGAAGAGAAGGCTGAGAGAGGATCTGATCAGTGTCTATAAGTACCTCAAGGGAGGCAGTGAGGAGGATGGTGCTGGTCTCTTTTCAGTGGTGGCCACCGATAGAACTAGAGGAAATGGCCAGAAGTTGAAGCATCAAAAGTTCCACAGGAACTTAGACAAATTTCTTATCAGTGAGGGTGACAGAGCCCTGGAACAGGCTGCCCAGAGAGGTTGTGGAGTCTCCTTCTCTGGAGATCTTCAAAACCCACTTGGATGCAGTCCTGTGCCACGTGCTCTAGGTGACCCTGTGTGTCCAGGGGGGTTGGACTAGATGACCTCTAGAGGTCCCTTCCAACCTTAAGCATTCTATTATTCCCTTTATTTAAAAAAAAAATAAACTTTTTTTCTTTAACCAACAATGTCTTTTCATAATCATGTCGTTTTCTATAGTTTTTTAAATTCATTATTGAGAGTGTATTTTCCTTGCCCCCTAAACAATATTTTGAGTGAATCCTCAATGCTCATAAATTTTGTGTTTAAAAGATTGCCAATCTGACACTTGAACAACTGGGACTGTTTTTTGCAAGGGACATCTGTACCTAGCAGCTTTGGGAATAGTTGGTTTAGCTCGAGGTCAAGCGGAGTGAACAGGCTATGTTCCTGCAGCTGAATTCAGCCTGCTGCAGTTCTGTGGTATCAATCACCTGTCTCGTGGCAAGGCTGCAATGGTCACACATGCTGAGCTCTAAAATTCAAATTTGCTTAAGACTGCTGAGTCTTCAGCAGCAAAATGCTGAGAGGGCAAATTGAAAAGCGAAGCCCTTCATCTGAGAGGGAGGTGGTGGTAGCTGTTGGTGTTAACTGTGACTTAATCTATGATTTAGGCAGTGGTGTTGATATGCCCTGAACTATGGGAAGCAGTGCTGGAGTGATTCCTCTGTTTCCATATTGGCAGGGCTGCATCTTTTACACTTGCTGACTTCTATACAAAGACGGATGTTGGCTCTCTGTTCCTTTTCAGTCTCTAAGCCTGGTCTACCCAGTGTTCAAGGATGCCTTCTGTTAAAGATTGCTTCCACTATTTTCCATTTATGCTTATGCTCTTGGGGTTTGGAGGTAACTTCTATTGTCACCCTATCCTTGATGTTCTTTGTGTCCCTGCTACAATTCTTCCATGCTTAAATATATTCCAAGTTCAAAACTTACTTTCTTCGAGCACATCTAGCTGGTCGTGCAGGTTAGAAGGCCCTGTCTTAAGGTCACAAGTGTGTTTAAGGTTTGTCCATAAGTGCCCAGTGCCTTCTAGAACTAACTACTTCAGAGTATTGCAGTTGCTTCAGTATCTGCAAGTGAAAAATGCATTACCTGAAGGTCCTGACCTGTTGGATCTCCTGAAATTTTGTCCATATGGATGCTCTTGCACAAATGAGCAGAAAAATGTCAATTGACCAGAACATACAGCAAAATAATCAATATGGAGCAACAAAAGGATGTGGTGACATTGGCTCTAAATATTCATGTACTTCTGTTTTGTATGTCTAAATGAGGCTGATTATCATCAGGTGTGATACATGTTTTAAAGGGAATAAATGCACTACATAGTACATCTGGGACACTTGGCTGTTGTGATGGCTGTGTGAGAGGTGGGGATAAGAGATTTGGCTTTTTTGAGGTAATGAGCCATTTTAGATGAGTTCTCTACCTACTGTTACCTATTATAGCTAAATGGGAAAACAAAATACAGGATCGCTTAACACTTTTGAGGACAGCACTAATTTTCTCAGTTGAAAATGTTCTTCAGCCTCACTGATTAGAGGAACAAAACTTTATTCAAGGATATGAAGGAGAAATGTGTTATTTATATTTTAAGAAATATATATATATATATATTGAATATATTAAGAAATTTGAGTCAAAATATGAAATTTTACACACTCGATTTTGGTGTTACATTTTGGAAAATACTCTGCTTCTCAGCCTTTCTTAATAGAAAGAAACTTCCACAATCTCTACTTAGTTTGAATACTCAGCTTGTGTTATTTGCAGACCTACAAGAGAACTTGTGTTCATAACAATGTGCACTGATCTGCTACTGCACTGCTACTAGCAGAATCGTGATAGAAAGGGTAAACTTACACAGTGTGGAGATACTACAAACATAATGTGACTATCATATCTGTGTATGACTGATGTTACCAATGCAACTTGGGTCTTATTAGAAGTGTGACCAGAAGACTCTGCGTCTGTGTGTGTTGGTGGGTTTTGTTTGGTGTGTGTGTGTGTGTTTTGTGTGTGTGGAAACAGTAGCAGGTAAGACCAGAACAAATCTTGGAAAACTGGATCCTTCAGGAGGGCTTCTGATGCATAGAAGAGCTTAAACAGTATTTTAACACAGCTATGTGTTCTTATAATATTTTTGCAGTATACTTTTTCTTGTCTCTCTATATCACAAATGGGATACCTGTTAGTTGAGCAGCCCACCTATGCATGTGTGCTGCTTTGCTGGAATTCTTAGATCCCGGCAGGAAACCCTATTTTCCCTGCTGTTTTCCTCCACTCCTGGGCCTCCAGGCTGTCTGAAGGATATAGGAGGGAGCGTCTGAAACAGCCTTTTACTACTGCTTCTGTACTCTGATTCATTCCCATCAGATACCAGGAGGGGTCCATGAGGGTTTGGGAGAAGGCGCAGGATACCTTCTCTGAGGAATTCCTGATGCTGGGAGAAGCAGGGATGTTGCTTGCTATGAGGCAGGTTACTTAGCTTTAAAACACCATTGCTCTAAATCTGTAAGGATAGAGTCTGATCTAGAATTCATTGGAGTTCATGGGATGTGGGATTTTTTTCTTTATTTTCTCACTTCAGTGAGTTCTGGATCAAATTCAGAGATCTTTTACAACTTCGAAATCAATAGAATTGGCTGTAGTCAGAAGTCAATTATCTGACTTTAGAGGTACCTGCACAAGATCCAGACTTCCAGCTGTAAATTGACAGATTGGTTTTCTAAAGGACAGTGAGCTCAATGCAGTGAAGTTTTTTACTCCAAATAACCTTCTGGATAGGGGGCATATTTAAAACAAGCAAACAAAAACACTGAGGTAAATTTTGGTTATGAAAGTTCTAGGAGGTGCCTTAGTGCATGCGTAACTTCATCTAAAACAGAAGTTAACTTCTAGAAAGTTGCACTGAGCTTTTTCTGAAAGCAGACTTTATGCATTTGTTCTGTATGCAGTCTTTATGCCTCTTCGTTTGAAGCATATTGTCTCTCTAGTATGAAGCTCAGAGTTAGGTCTGGGCTAACTTGCTTTGATTTTACTTTAGTATAGGCAACTGACACTTCTAATTTTTCTGTCTGAATTACATCTTTAATATGACTACAATGGTTATTAGTCCTTAGTTCAGATATTGCACTCTTCATCTTCAGAATGCTTACAAGCTAATTAAGCTTTTCCAATTAACTTTTCTTGATCTGAGTTATGCAGACACTTAAACTGAAATATAGCATAAGCTCTTCCGTGTAGCTGCCATATTGCATTTGACATGTAGGCAGGAAAAATGTTGTAAAGTGGGAGGGACACAGTTTCCAATTCTTGTCCCCTATCTTTTTTGCTTGACTGCCCAATAAAGATGATTCCATTCCAGAAAAAGTTACTATTACTAGGCTGAAAATGGACACCCTTGTCTTGAGGGACATCCCTTGTCTTGATCATCCCTTCCCTTTGAGAACTAGAGAACCCATAGGGCCTAATCTCTGGTAGCTTCCTGCTTCTTGATAGCAGGGTAGACCCTTTTCGCAGTGCTGTTGGTCCATGACACTTGAAAAATAGTCCTTCTTCAGTCAAGTGATTTCATAATGACATATTATTACTTAATAATACTAAATTCTTAATTTAGTTAATATTCCAATTAACTAAACCAAAAGAGATAAAAGACTTTGTCAGAGGACTATATCGGTCCACATTTGTTTTGTAATATGCTATGGGCTTACATACCTAATCTTGATATTGTTTTCACCATTGCTTCTTTTTTATCACTGCTTTCTCTGTAAAGAATATCTCTCTGATGAATATTCTCAAAGCATTTTTTCCTAGACTACATAAGCTAACCTGGAGTTTGTACAAAAACTGAATTTGAAGCCTGTTGCATAGTCTGCTATTAGCAGAAATAATCTTTTGATGGTCATTTCAGTAGGGTCTGATGGCTTATGGAATTCTGTACTAAATCTTTAAAGTTTTTAAGGAGTTGTATCAATCTATTGAAATATTCAGATGCTATGTATAGAATAAATGGGCTTCTGTTAATTAAATTTGTTAATTAAATAAAGTTTCACTGCTGATGATGGAAAAATGGATTTATAAATTCTGCCTTGTGGAGGACTGTGGATGTGGTTGGTTAGTTTGTTTTCTCTCAATGAAATTCCTAAAGAAACTGATATGAATGCTATCGGATTAATGCTATCGGGGAGGAGAGACTTTGAGCTGTTAATCTGTCTAGTATAACTTTGCCATATTGTCAGAAATTTTCCAAACATAGAAATAGTTCCTAATGACTTCAGCTACAATCAGTTCTGTAAAAATACTGTATTCCTGTAGGTCTTCTGATATATATATATATATTTTTATTGCCACGGGTATTCTACTTTGTTCAGCCAGAAAATGTGAGTGCATTCCAACAGATCCTTCAATGGAGTTGGTTGCTTAGGCTAGTGACATTTTATTTTTTTACTGATGTTTAAGGACTTTCTTATGTATTACTCAACAAAGGTGAGTAAATTCCACGTTACATTATATATATGCATATATACATGTACCTTGCATATAAAATATGTTTTTTTATATATAAACGCATTCCTGTTATCCATGGCCTGAAAATGTTCTGTTGCACAAATGACTTGGTCATCCTGTGCTTTGGAACAAGATTGTGTTTTTTTTTTTTTTTTTCCTCTCCTTCTGCCAAGCCCTGCCTTTCTCTCTTGCTTTGTTTTCTTTTCTGTTCCCAGGAATCCTCAGCCAAGGTTCTTGATTAGTGCAATTCTAGAGGCTTAAAAATCAGTATGCGACACTGTGCTTAATGTAACTCATTCTTGGTATGACTTTTACCTGTAAGAAATACTATACTGTTAATCAAGCATGTTGCTAATTTAAAAAGATAAGCATGCTTGCTACTCTTGTGTAAGCAGTCTTATATTCTGGGAGCTTCACAACTATTTATTGAAAAGTAGAGGTCCAGTGAGAAGGGAAGAGCAGGAAAAGAGCCAGTAAAAGGAGGACTTAACAGAAGAATTTCCAAAGAGGGATAAAGCTTAGGATATTCCTCTTGTTAGTCAGATCTGAGACACTGCATAAACACATTTTTACTTCCAGTCATGAAAGTTTTACTGAAGCTGCTTGCAAATTTTGCAGTTTCCTCTTATTTAAAAGAGTATTAGCCCTGACCTAACTCTCAAGGCCTAAGATGGGTCTTACCTCCCATTTTTGCACAAATTCTTATAACAATCTGAGAGGAAGGGAAGAAAGGAGTTATCTTGAGTGTGGCCATGGCCAAGTAGTCTGGATGTGCTGACTCTGCTGTTCTGGGATGCTTAGAGCCTTAGCCCTATTCAAAGAATCTTCTCTTGTGTTTCTGGGAACTTAGTGCAAGTAGCTTTTCTGAGTCTCAGGAAGTCTTGGAGCATCAACCTGTTGGTTACAAATGGAATGGAACCAGAAAGACAATTGAATAAATGAAAAACAGTAAAAAGGCTCTTATTGTTGATGAAGAGGGGGAAGGTCTCCTCCCTCTGTTCCATATGCTATTTAAGGAATGTCTTAAGTTTAAGTTCCAGAATCATGTTCCCACTTAATGGTTATCATCAAATCACTCCATCCCAAATGCTTTTAGTGGCCTCTTCATGAACTTAAATAGACTGAGTGATCTTCACTGTGTGAAATCTTAATGGAAATATTTTCATTATGTCTAGTTGCTATTTCTAATTATAGGAAATGCTTAAGTATATATTGATTTTTGGGGATGGGGAAGGACAAAGACTCATTTTTAACTTTAAGGCATTAATAAAACTACTTTTTTTTTGTCTTCTAGTCACTTTTTTGGAATGAGATTTCTGAATATGTCTAAAGTTCACACAAAGTTTTTTGTATAGACAAATGTAAAGACTTTGTATACAGATAAATAAACTTCAATTTTCCCTCTTCCTGCTGTTCAAGTGAGTGTGTAGTCTTATCCATCATCAGCATGTCCTTTCATATTCTTGAGCCAAAAATGTGTTTTATGAAAATAGATGGACAAGGACAACCAACTGTAGAATTGACTTGTTTTGGACAGCATCTTCATGCTTGTGGGTTACTAGAGTTGTGTATGGACTAGTTTGACTAGGTGAAGTTGCAACTTGCTGCTTGTGAACCAGAAACGGTATAAAGACTTCAAGGCATGGGGCAGGAGAGTCAGTGCAGGAACTCGGATCAGTGTTGTGCTTTGCAGATGTGGGGAACACACAAAATGTTTGAGTGCAGTTTCCATGTTTAGGATGGAGCAGGACATACCTTGTAATAGAAAGCTGGGAAGGTAGGACACTGTATGGGATTTGAAGCTAAATTTTTGGAGGTGGGTTTGTTTATTGAGAAGGGTCAGAGTTTAGGTCACTGGTTTAGAGATCTCCGGCTTGTGTTATGAAGGTGGGCAGGGATGGCTCTGGATCTTACAAAAGCTTTGGAGCACTGGTTTGAGAGACGGACTCTGGCCATTCCTTGCTTAGTACTTCAGGTTGGTGGCTAGACTTAAAACAGGAATAGAACAAAAGTAGTATTCATAACTGTATTCAGTCCTAGTTCACATAAAAGCAGGAGCACTTCTCAAATCTTTGATAGCTGATAAAGGATTTTACATTAAAATGGAAAACCATTTTTGAATGTAGAGGTTTTAATATATAATACTTCTGCAAGCTTACTCAAATTACTGTATTGTTATATGCTTGAACACTTGTTTTTATTAGTTATAATCAGCTCAATAAGTCGTACTCGCCCCAAACCTTCCTTCCTTTCCCAAGCCTAAGATGTTCATACCAGTATGGATCAAAAGTGAGAATGCTGTTTTTCAAGAAAAGAGATTGTGAACTAAGCTGACTCAGAAGCACTGAGAAGAGTTGTTTCCAGTGAAATGCATATTGAATTAATTTAAAACTAATTTGACTCCTGAGCCGTGGTAATGCCTCATGGGAATTGTAATTCAAGTTCCCAATCTGTACCTTTTATGAGGTGGCGAGGCCTCTGAGAGGTGCCCGTTTTGTCCAGTTCTGCTCTGTTCGTAGCTCTGCTGTCCCCAGTGCCAAGCCTGTTCCCCAGCCCCTGCTGCCCTGTGCCTGTTATCTGTACCTCATCCTGTTCTCACTTCTCAACACCTCTTCTATCATATGAGCCTCTGTTTCCACTATGCTGCATTATTACATTGGTTACAAATATCTTATTCTAAATAAAAGTGACTGCTTGTTACTTCTCACTATATTTTTGCATGGTATGGCCTTAGTGTCATGTAAGTTGGTCATAGATGCCTGGTCACTCAAAGGGTGATGCCTGGAGACCCTTCAAAAGTGGCACATCTGTGGTCTGTTACTAGCAATGGCAACAGGTATTCCAGCTCTAACAACTGAATGAGCAACTGCCTTAAAACTTTGATTATGGACCAGAAATTTACAGCTGAGACAAGGACCTACCTTGGCGACAGGAAAAGGCCTATATGGAGGAGACTGAGTGCTGCTTAGAGCTGCAGGCTTGGCCTCTGTGTATTCTGTGTGGTCAACAGGTGAGGTACCTACTAGAGGATACAGCAGTCTCTGAGGTTTCTCAGCAAATAGGAGTTGCTGCTCTCCCCCTCTTCATCCTCAGCTCAAGCCCAACATGCAGAGGATTCCCACCTGAGGCCTTTGGCAGCACAACCAGATCAGGTATGTCTTTAGCAAATATGGGCACTGCCTCTCTGGCTCCAACTTGGCTCCTCAGAGTTCACTGCTCCTGCATTGCCTTAGCTGACTGTCAGATCTGAGTTTGGAGGGGTGTGTGAGGGTATTTTGGGTGTGAGAGTGTTTTACATACAAGTCATTGGCCAAAGCAAAAGGACCTATATAGAAAAACCTGTGTTTCCCAGCCTGAGGTCACATTACTCTTAAAAGCAAGAAGTAAGCAGAATTTTACCACTCTGTACAGCAAGGCTTATGTCAATGCACCAATTTCTCATTGTTTTAAATGCTAATACTAATTGAAAGAAGGAAATAAGAACCTTTGGTTCTCTGTAGAAAGGAAGAATGTCACAGCCGTAGCTTTATGGCAGAATGCCCGTTATTGCAGATGATGATCTATCAGTCTTAATCATACTGAGCTATTCTGGAGAAACTGCTAGGTTGCCATTACCTCCATCTAAACCTAATGTTGGTTTTAAATCAAATTTGAGGAAAATTTTTAAAAATTGCCAAGAAAGTCTTCCAAATACATATTGCCATATATGTTTCTATAGTCTCAGTTATTCCACTGTGAAATATTTGGTGATTAAATTTTAGAATAATATACTCATTAGCACAGAATATACTTAAGTGATTCCATTTGCAGTGATGGAGAGATTTGACTTCATGCATGTGTAAATCCAAATGTAAGGATTTGAAATGCTAATTAGGGATTAGTGAATACTTGTGTAGCAGTATTCTAGCTAGTCTGAGAAATCTATTCAAATGTGATCAGCATGCAGGAAAATGGAATGAAAGCACAGAATATGTTCTTATTTGTGTGCAAAGGAAAGGCAACTTTTTATAATATTGAAGACCTAGAATAACTTAAATCTGTGTCTTAGCCTTCATCATGACATAATGTCATATGAAACCTAAAAGATAGCAGGGTTATGTGTCTTTTTGTTTTTTGTTTTGTTTGCTGGATGCTTGATAGGATGTTTAGCATGAATTCTCAGAGCTCATTTGGTGTGGTTCAGTTTGATTCTGTACAATAGGACCCTATCTGTTTACACTTTATTCATATAAACTTTTTACCCTTGCTAACTTTTAAAATTCAGCTATGAGGACAGCAAGGAATCTGTTAGCATCTTCTCCATCACCTATATTGTGACCTTAGATTACCTTTTCAGAACTACAAATGCTGTAGAAAAGAAACAATCTACTTGTTCTTTTTCATGCCTATTATATCACACTAAGGGGATTAAATTGCTTATAGGCCAGCAATGTGTTGTCATTATCATAATTTGTATAGCTCTCTTAAAATACAATTTAATATAAGAGCATAGCATGTGCTAAATAACTGTCCTTAAAGTACTTTGAAAATAGCATTCTGAGGGTATAAAAGTTCAAGGCAATTTAATGAGACTTCAAATGTAGAATTCTGGCAGTGTTGAAACAGTTGGTAGTTTGTTCTGGTTCCTGTGTTACTTTCACAGTATCTTTTTTTCTCAATGGGAAAGAGCCTAGTATTTATACTGTGCAATATCTATTGGGAATACTGAGCCATGATTAGCATAACTATTCATTCTGTTACTACTGTTCCTTACAAATCCAGCAGAAAATGCTTCTTAATGCCAGCTGACTGAGTAGAAATACAGGAGAGCAAGAGGTCAGGCTGAGTGTTCTTGTCTTCAACTGTTCTTAAGCTTTAACTTTGTCCTCCCCAGCTCATGTTTGGGTCAAATTTCACTTTCCTTAAGTTCTTTTACTGGATGCAGCTCCTGTGCGAGAAGCACCGTGAAATTAGTTGTTAAAATGTGATGTGAGGCTCTTGCTAAATGAGAGCTCCGTGACACACAAATTGCTAATAGAGCATTAATTCATTAATAAAGGTTATGCTGCTTCTATATATTTAACCATATTTCTAATGAAAATTCCCATGCAGCTGGATCTCTATACCTAATTCATGAAGCCCAGACTTGGGCTCTGCTTAAAGTGATCTATTTTTCAAACTTTCCTATTGTGTTGTGTGACACCTGTCATAACTCATCTACAACAAAATATATGCACAAATATTCTCATTTATTTTTTTCTGTGAAGAAACATATCTCTACTGAAACATATCTCTAAAGGTCAGTGTACTCTGCTGGTGCTTTGCAAGATGCTCATTTTGTTAAAAGTAGATACGGCTTTTGATTCCGGACCTTATAAGTTGGGAATCTGTCATGTTAAACCATGTAAGTCTGGGCTGGAGACTGTCCATCAGCTGAAAGTGACAGCTGCTCACTGCCTGCATCCAACCTTCTGCTCATGGAGGTATCGGTGCCAGCCATAGCTTTTTATGTATGTGCTGTTTATATCCACAGAACAAGGTCTTGTAATTCTGCTGTATTGACTTTGCACAATGAAACGTGAGCTGTTGAACAGTCACTGTACTGTCTACTCCTTTTTTTTTTTTTTTTTTTCCCAGAAAGAAAAGCTTGGATTTGAGCTTGGGAGTGCTGTGGCCCCTAAGCAGGGACAGCCACATTGCCCTAGCTCTTCAGGGCACCCATTAAATAACATTTTACAGGAGGGTGTGTGGGGGATGCGTGTATGTGTGTTTTGTTTTTGCTGGGGGGATGAGAGTGGGCTACTCTCTCGAAATCTGCCCACTTGGCCTTTGCAGATGAGTCTCAGGCTGCAAAGTCACTTCCTCTTTGTTTCTGGAGAATTAACCATTGCTTCCAAGAGTTGGCTTTGGCTGTTCTGTTGTATTCATGCTTTCTTGTTTTGTGTGGGTACCTCACCATGCCTTTAATACCTTTCTCTTCCTGACACCTCCAGAAGTTAAGGAACAGTTTTCTCTTCCAAGGACTCCCTGGGACCTATCTCCCTTCTTAAAGAGATGTAATACAAATTTAGGCCAAACAAAACCAGGCACCACCCATAGCACAAATTTAAATATTTCTGGAGCTCGTAGCTTTATTTCATTAAAGGTATCAATTTACAGAATCGGAGAATATATACTGTTTTGTCCTCAGTTGCCCTTAACAGGCTGTAGGCGACTAGAGAATGTTTCACAAAGGGCTGTTCTCGCTGTCTGATGGGCGAGCGAGGAGTTAACAATGAAACTGTTGAATTTCACAAACTCTGCTGCTGTGGCAGAAACACAATGGGGAAAGGCCAGATACTGTCCCCAGCAGCAAGGTGGGGAAGTGGGAAGTCTTGGGAAGGCAAGGCAGTCTCACTTGGCTAAAAATTGCAACAATACCAAACTCGCTAAAAAACTGATACCTTTACAAAATTTGCCTTGCTGATGGTGCAAAGAGCAGTTGCCCTTGTAGATCTTGCCTGAAGGTTCTGGAAGGATCACCTCCTGAGAATGACCACAGCTGAGTGGCATATGTCTCCCTTGAGGGTATAAAAGACAGAGCCTAGCACTGAGTGCAGCAGGGATCAGGAATGGCACCTGGCCAGCTCTTCTGGCTGGACTATGAGTATCCCCGTCCCTTACCTGGGATGGTGGGCTAAGGTAACTCCTCGCAAGGTTGAGATACCCATGAGGCTGTAGACACACTACCATCCTTGCAAGGTCGAGAGGCCTCTGTGCACTTACAGAATCACAAAATAGTTGGGGTTGGAAGGGACCTCTAGTCCAACCCCCCTGCTCCAGCAAGGACACCCAAAGCACATGGGACAGGGTGGCATCCAGGCAGGTTTGGAAGATCTCCAGAGAAGGAGACTCCACAGCCTCTCTGGGCAGCCTGTTCCAGGGCTCTGTCACCCTCACAGGAAAGAAGTTCTTCCTCATATGGAGGTGGAACTTCCTGTGTTTCAACTTGCACCCGTTACCCTTTGTCCTTTCACTGGCCGTTACCAAGAAGAGTTTGGCCCCATCCTCCCTACACGTATCCCTCGGGTACATGTTGATCAGGGCTCCTCTCAGTCTTCTCTTCTCCAGGATAAGCAGGCCCAGCTCACTTATGAGGAAAGACTAAGATAGGTGCTCCAGTCCCTTAATCATCTTTGTGGCTCTACGAAGCTCACTTGGGGGAAGAAACACTATAGCACTTTACTGTAACAAGCAGTGTACTCTCTTTAGTTGTGCTAATTGCTGGTTACCCTTTACTAATTGCTAAGCCTGTCCCTTATAACGATTGCACCAGTTAATGATGCTTATTATCACAAAGACTTCGCACTGTTGGATAAAATCAACTATCTAAAGCCCAGGGGCTGGATTATTTTACTGTCTCCTTTACCAAGCTAGCACGACACTGTCCGATACTTGTCACTCACCTTAGCAGTGGACCTAGCCTTGAGCAGAATGGAAGGAGCTGAGTGATTTAAAAGGGCAGAGGCGCAAGCATTGTGATGGAAACTGCTTTCTTTAATGTATGTATAGGTTCAATCATCTGGAAAAGTATATGCAAATGACCTAGAACCTGGGATCACCAAGGTAGAGTCCAGCTTAGTGTTTCTCCTTGGTAACAGAGTAATGAAGCTTGATGTATGGTAAATGCTACTTCTAGAATAATGAAATGGCTGCCTTAGCTCAAGCTGTCCTAGTAGTAAAGGACTCGCAAAAAAATGCTGCTTACATGTGTTTATTTTGTAGACTTGCACAGGGGGAAGAAAACCAGCCTATCAGCCTTTATAAGAATATAAAGTTTTTTTTTTTTCTTTCTTTTTTTCTTTTTGCTTTGTTCACTTTAAAGGACAATTATTACCTCACCAAAGCTAACTTGTGTTGTCACCACGCTTGCTACTTTCTGGCATTCGCCAAAGCTTCAGCACACTTGTTTAACTTCATATTTCTAGGCTTTTTGATTAATCGCTGTTGAATGTTGAGTGAAAAAAATATACAAACTGAACTCGAACACCTGAAAGTGTAATCTGAGGTAAATATTAATGGAGTTACATAATGTCATGGGTTTTCTTGTGGCCAGCTGTTATATCTTAGCAGATTTCAGTTGAGTCGTCTTTCAGGAGTAAAAACTATTTCTGAGTGAAGATCCCAATATTGGGGCAGAATAGTGTTTTACATTTGTTTAAAGCTTTAAACAATTGGGCTTGGGATGAAGATTTTCTCAGTTTATTAACATAATTTAATAAATGTTTCATAATAGCTTCTATAGCCTTCATGCATGGTATCAATCCAACAGTATGTTTCCCTAATCTTTTGAAACAAAGATGCAAAAGATGGTGAGACAGCTTTCCTGTATTGCAAAGGAGGAAACTATTGATAATGAGGTTATTGACCTAAGGGATAGAATGACAGATGAACTAGAAGACCAGGAAGGTCGTATGAGAGACACAGTCAAATATATTTGAGCGTGTTCTTCTGTGATACCAACCTTTTTCAGGAGCTGAAACATGTATTACACAGATATATTTATATCACAATACTTTTAAATTGAGTTTAGTGATCAAGTATGTTCCAATTGATAGAGTAACTATCTGTATAACTGTGTCTGGGGGGGAGGTGGAGAGGTTTCTGCTCTTTGGGTTCATGACCATGTAGGTAAGAACATCTTTCAGTAAAAGAAATCGAAAGCAACCTTCCAACAGATACTAGCTTCTTTCTCTTTTGGAGTACATGATGGCAAAATGAAGACATATAGTGCGAGAACTTTCCACACTTGCTTGGCTCCTTTTGGCAATACATGCTCATTTAGATTTTATCCTGTTTTCAGCATTTCTTATTTCTGTTACTTAGGCCACTTCAGAATAGTGTTAAACCCTTCAACTGTGAGCATTCATAAAGCTGAAATCCTCTTCTATTTGAATTTAGATGCTAACACTAGTAAGAGCTATGAAAATACAAGAAATGCATATGGAAAAGTCCCAAAAGACATTCCTAGAGTTAAAACATTTTTTTTTTTTAAAAAAGTGAGACTAGTGTGCTTGACTTAAGTTAACTTGCATTAGTACAACCCCCCAGAGTATCTGCTGCACCAAATTAATGTGGAAGCAAAAATGGGGATAACCAAGTGTCTGTTCTCCTTTACTTTTTGTCCCACTGGACACCTGGAATAATAATTTTAGTTGAAGGATATTGAACTACTACAGAATTTAAGTTGCCTTGTAAGAATTAATTTTCAGTACTGTCTGTGATTATAAGGTTAACTTAAGGTAAATGAGGACTTAGCCTTTTGAAGGGGAACAAAACTGAAAACTTAAGGATTCTCATGGCTGTGTGATCCAGTTTGTACAACTGGAATGCAAGGAAAATTCTAAGACAAAGTATTTCTAGTAAATGATGGAATGGATGTTCAAGTTATGTTAACTGACAAAGTAACCTTGAATTGTCTTTAAATGGAAAAAGGGCAATTGTTCTGCTGCTTTTTCAGTGCACAAGGCTCTATTATTCATCTTTATAGCTTTGGACAGACAAATCTGTGTGTGACTCAACACAGTAAACCTTATTTTAATCACTGATTGTTAATTCTGCTGAAATTAACAATATCTTCAATACAATATCTGTCAAACTTTACGTTCAGATTGGTTGGAGTGAAAATTAACAGACATCTGAACAAAACACTACATAATGGTTAAAACATCAATGTGACTTTTTGGGATGGTGTAAGGGGGAAGGGCAGGTTCTTATGATAATGAAGGGATCTATTAATTGCGGTCTAATGAACAACTTTATTATTCATTTCAGTAAAGAACTGAGTAATAGTATGCAAAATATAGCATTGTAATAACCTTTGAGTCTAAATGACAGCACAAGTTTGCACGTGACAGTGAACTGGAATATATTAGGAGGAAAACTGTAGAAGATTTGGGGAAGACACTGATTATTTTGCTGCTTGTAAGAGATGAAATTGGCAATAAATTAAAATACCCAATTTTTAAAGATGCATCTTTTAGGATGCTTCAACACATTGGCATTTTGAAAGAAGATAGCTATAGTATATTCAATCTGTGCCTTCTTTTGCCTGTAATGAGATTTAATATATACTCTGCAGAGTAAAGCTGTGATACACCTCAAACAGGCATGCTGACGTTTTAGGTTGACCTTACTTTTATGCAAGGAGGCAGGGGTTGGAAAAGAAAGACGGTGGGGGGAGGTTTTCTTTGGAGTTACGAATGTCTCAAACTGAGAATATTCTCAACTGGGGCATATACAATGTGACCTTGTAATCAAGTATCTTGGGTAGCATTCCTTCGTGTTTGTGTTTATTGCCTCTACTCTAAACTTAAGCTAGATCGTTCCATTCAAGAACTGAACAAGAAGGTACCTTTAGTTAATTGTTGGTGTTGAGTTATTTGAGGGAAAAAATTGCTGGAAAAGAAGGATCAAAAGAATATGCAGCTTACGCAAGTCACTTAATGTATAAATCTGTTGCATCTGTAGGGTGCTGAAACCTCTTGTAAACTCTTCTTTCATGCTCCCTAAAGTCCCTATTTCTACATGAAATTCATCATTGACCAATTAGAAAAGGAATAAGTTTATCAAAAAAGAGACTTTCTAATTGGAAGCCTTACACATTTTTAGCAGGCTTGTGATCTTTAATTCTGGGGTAATACCATATCTTCCTTGTAGGGACTCACTGCCTTCTCATTGATATAAAGTGGCGGGGGATTTTTTTTTTTTTTTTTTTTTTTTTTTGTGGCTATAGAAAGAGTATTTGGCAGCTGGCAGGGGGAGGGGACGGGAAATCTCTTGCCCTCCAAGTCTTTTCTTTTCTCCAGCTTTTCCCTTGTCATGTTGAGATAATTTGTGATATGCATCTGGTAACTTTTCTTTAGAAGTTATTATCATACTTCTATTTCTAACCTTCAATTTATGTTCTATTGTGTCTTACAGAAATTATTTCCTATTGCACACATTCCTCAGTTCAGATAGTTTTATTATTGTGCCCTTTTCAATTCGCTAAGGACACCTTTACATTCTGACAGAAACATAGTTCTTCAGAACACAGATGACCTAAATCTTAAGAAATGTAATATTATTTCCCAAGAAGATTTCAGTTTCATTCTGTGATCCTGGAAGATCATTCTTAAGTATCACAGATATGAAATTGTTATGAAATGAATTTCCCATGAAAGTGACCTTTTGCCCAGGAGAGATTAAACATTTGCTTTGTACATATCATTCCTCATGAATGAGAAGTATAATACAGTGCCTTGGGGGAAAATATGTTGGGAGATATTGTTGTGAATTATACTGGATTGGAAAAGGGGAAGCACTAAAATATAACTAAATACTAATGTAAGTAGGAATTTTTATGAATATACCACTTGATTTCCAGTGTTCCTTTTGTAAAGGGACTGTAGATAGTCACAGAGAGACCGTTTAACATGATCACTAAGACTTTGCAAAGGTAACAAAATTAACAATAGTCTAATTACTAATATTGATTACGTAGGTTCAAAACATGGATTTACTTGACATTTGCTGAAACATGAAATGCTCGGAAATCTTAATTATAGTACTGCTGAAGATCAGATCTGGCTCCAAATGCCAAAGAACACCCAAAATGTAGGCAGTTCTAAGGTTGTTTCAATTATTCCAGTTTCAAGTGATTCTGGGTATTTAATTGGATGAATAAGCCAAAGTTTTTCCATGTCAAGATAAAAAATCCAGTAGTGAATCCAGATCTCCATCCGCCCCCCCATGAAGGATTACACTTTCTGCATGTTCTTTCAAGCATTTCCTCAATGCTTGTAATAAAATCACAATCGTTTGATGTGTTTTAACCAAATCTAAGAGACTTTGCACCTCTGTCACTGTCTCCTTTTGAGTCGAATATTTTTTCTGAAGACCTTTATCAACTGTCATGAAGACCTTTAGCAAATTGGAGTCATTGGTCAAGGCATTTCTCTTCCATTGCGCAGGGAATTGCTCACAAGGAATGGATTGCTCTGAGCACTTCACTTCTCAACTGCATTTGGCCATAGGGAGGCTCCTTCTCACACAGGGAGGCCCCAGATAATGACTGAGCTTGTTGTAATTACAAGTCAGATCCCAAGTGTGCAGTAGAAGTTGATTCAGATTCCCTCTAACCATCAACCCCTAGGCTGTTTGCTAGATGCTTTAGATAAGTAATCACACCAAGACTGTCCTTGACTACAGTTTAATGCAACAGAAAACACTGTGTAAAATGGAACCACTTCTCTCTACTTCCAATATTGTGAACCACCAATATTTAACCACCTGTCCTTCAGAAAATTGTTTTGAATAGCTGCATTACCCATTTTTAAATATCTTGAATAACAATTCTTTATAGAGGTGTCAAACGCTTTCTTCCTTTGCCATAATTGTAGCAATCTCTTTTACTCCATTCCTCACATTAAGAAACCAAGTATGACCAGAGGTGAGGATTTCTTTGTGTGCAGAGGGCTCTCCATTTATTCTGCAGGTTGCATAACTGTTCAGACTCTTACTTTTTCAAGTAAGCAAATGTTATCTGCTTTGAGGCTTTTTTTCTTATTCTGTGTTTGTTCTTGGCAACATGTCATCCTATGCTGTGGTGCCTTCTCTCTACCACTCTATCTGCAGGCAGTGCCCAAGTTGGCAGTCTCCTTCCACATTGGTCTGCCTTGAAAACTGACAAAGAGAGTATTGAGGGGGAGTGAAGGGAGGAATACCTTTCCTCCTCTATTTCTTTTTTTATTATTTTTTCTTAAAATGGCTTTACACTTTCTAGTATCATATCCTATTCCACAATAGGAAACTACAAGTTTAAGCTTAAACCTGAACTTGAGATGGAGCAAAGAGGTGAAGTTACTCCTGAGGGGTTGGTGCTTCCTTGTGACAAAGCATGTGCACTCAATGTCTTCAAGGCTTTTGCCCTATAATTAATTGGAAAAGCACTGGGTCAGACAAAATGCCGCTTGCTAACTTTCTATTGCATCTACTTCTTAGTACGATGTTCTCCTTGTGTTAAGTTTCACATTTAGTGTTGGTGTTAGAATAATGAGCTTGGAATACTCTTCTTAGGATATCCTGTCATCTCAAATGGTGTCCCAGCAACAGTGTAGTCTGACCAAACTGCCTCCTTCCATGCGCTGAAATCAGCTTCGAAGATGCAACAGCACTACTTACGTTATAAAGCCTCTGACTTCTATGAACAGAAACATGCTTCTTTAGGGATTCTAAGTCAGAGGGTATACCAAGCCACGACTTCAGTATGGGAGAAAATACCACTGAGTGGAGGTCCCCTTCAGTGCTGAAACCATTTCAGCTCATAATAATTTATCTAAAGTAAAAATCCTTGATTCAGCTGTCTTTTTCACACACCTACGCAACACCTACTTGTGATTGTGCTCTCATATTTTCTTCTGCAAAGCAGAAAATGAAGAACCATTTGAAAACATTGGGAAGTCCAGTACTGTGAAACGTCTCAGAAAATGGCCTTTTGGACTTCTTATTCTCCTTTTTTTTTTTTTTTTTTTTCAAAATGAGGGAAGAGTGGTATTGCACGCATTTTTGCAATGCCTTTTTATTCCTGAGCTTGCTTGCATTAAGCATTTTTGTCCATTTCTTCTCAGCAAAGCAAGAAGTGTGTCATGGATTGCCTGTTTGTTACTTTGTTTTGTGATAAATTAATCTGTGGTTTAAAAGGAATGGGCTTTTTTAATGCAGTAGTAACATTGAGTTAAAGGCAAGGAGACTGCCCACTAATGAAAGAGTGAACATCTGAAGTAGAAATAAAAACTGAAAACTTTAAATTGCTCAAATTCTTGCAAGTAAGAAGATAAGTAATTTCTCTTTCAGAGTGCTGTAACATTTGATGTACATAGATTGTGGAGGCTGTACTGGCCTTCCACAGGAGGAGAGTGAAAAAATATGTTGATTCCAGGAAAATGACTTTACAGATCCGATTGTTTTGGTTATATTCTTCTCGGAAAATTTCAATTCAATCAATGCTCTCTTGTATTTACTCCTTGAATATATGCATTATGTGCAGATCTTGTAATAAGCAACCTTCCAGATAGAAGGAAGGCAGTAAGTGGCATCTTGCATTCCCTGTTGTTGCTGGGTATTTGAGTAAATGTGAGATGTAGAAATTATTACAGTTAATGCATCCATACTGTAATAATCCAAAAAGATTTTGGGGAAGAAAGAAGCAAAACCAGTAATGTAATTACATTTATTTATAGAAAGCATTTCACATCTTCTGAATGCTTTTCATTTGGTAAAATACATGCAAGTATATCTGATTTTTTTAAAAAAACAAACAAAAAAACCTGTTCAATACCAAACCGAATGAATGCCATAACAAACATTCATGTTATTCATTAAAAGTAAAAATAAAAATGTTTTCCTTTGAAGTATTGACTGTTTTTTCATGTAAATTTCATGAAGTGTGTTTCCCAGTTTAAAGTAGAATTTTAAAAAGGATAAAGATTATAAGCTCTATAAAAGGTATGCTTTCTAAGGAGGTGCTTTTCTGCCCTTGGGTTCTGGGCAAATTTCAGCACTGTTAAAATGACCATGGAAATAGGTGAAAAACAAATAAAGCACATAACTGGAACCTATTTATGATAAGCAGATGTGTAATGTTCTGCTTTTGTTAGTCTGCTATTTGCTTAAAACCCCAAAGAATATATAATTTAAAAAAACAGTTTTTACCTGTTTGCTTCTTCTACACAAAATCTCCTCAATTTTGCATTATCTTGAGTCAAGCTTTAAAGTGGCTTTACCACCTAGTTATGCAACTTTTTACCTTTTCACCAAGTAAGCTGAATACCCTGATTAATTATACTTCTTGTAGCCCTTTGCTTACCTTGCCGGTTTCAAGTATAATCAATCTTTGATCTTCTTGCTTGAGTTTTTGAGTTCTTCAAGATCTTTGAGTTCTCTGAATTGTGCTAGGGTGACTCGTGGTATGACTACCCCTTTTCTTGCACTTTGGAATGCATCACTGTTGTGCTTCAAGGAGACTATCTTTGAAGATTATCTAGACCTCGTGGGCTTTTCTGCCCCTTGAGCAACCTGTATGGTATCTTGCTGGCAGTTCCTTGAATAGACTGAAGTCTGCTCTCCTGAAGCCCAGAATTTTGATTCTGCTACTTACCATCTTGTATTTTCTCTGCCCTCTGGAGGTTAGGTTATGGAGTCTATGCTCTGGAGCATAGGTGGTGTGAGGCTATTGCATCCCTGAGCAGCTCTGTGTGAGTAACAGAACACCTCCACAGTCAGGTACCTGTGAGGGGATTTAATTTAAAAACAAACAAACAAAAAAAAACACTCCTCCCAGAACTTTTTATAATGTGCTTCACAGATCTTCTGGTTTTGTTGTTCTCTGCTGTACTTGTTTCTCAGTAGATGTCAGAGTTGCTAGGGCCCTTTATTTCAGTCATATGTCTGAAATATCTTCCAATTTTCTGATTCAGGCTTTGTCCATCAGTTTTTTGGGTAGCCTGCATGCAGATTGCATGCAGCTGTTCATCATATACCCCTCTGACCCTTTAGTGAGCCTGTTTTGCACTCACTCTGTAGCAGAGCTCCATGTACCTGTTTTGTTTCTTTGTGGAATGCAATTCCTTTTCTTCCTTTCCTAAAATCATGCATCCCTGTCTCAGTGCTCTGTTCACAAAAAGTGTTACACCTTATCCGTCTTTAATCTTGTGAACCATTTTTTTAGGTAGGTTGTCCCTCAGCTGTCTTAAGAGTACTGTGTGTTGATGGAAGCCAAACCCCAGCTGGTGACACTAGCTGTAGAGCCGTGTGTTGATTCATGCAGGATTCGGGCTCTGGACAAACACCAAACCTCCCAAAACAGCAAGTCTAGTTCAATGTGTAAAACTATACCTCTATTTCAGCATGCTAATCACTTGACAGTCACCAAAAATCACGTTAAAAAGTAAATCTCTTTGCAGCATCCTTAAGCTTCCCACTTTAGGGTACAGAAAAACAAAAAGAGAATTATTAGCCCTGCACCTCCTGTTTGAAAAACTATATGGGTCCTTTTGCATAGGTAGGGACTCTGGATTGGAAGTACTTTTGAAGGACGGTGATCTTGATGTGTTTTGCTTTTAGGCCACTTTCTCATACACAACTACATCATCCTCTGTGATACTTAAGAGACTGTAACTTTAATTCAAGGTTCCTAAAATGTAATGGCAATTCTTTTCGGAAAGTCTTCATCTTGTTGCAACCTGTGTATACTAGTATAAAAAGCATAACTTATTTCCTGACAGTTCAGTAAATGTGCAGCTTGGTCTCAGAGCTTGGATTGAAAAGTAGCAGAGTTTCTGACCTAATGAACAAGAAGAGCCAGTTCTGGCGGTTTCTGTTGGCCCAAATATCTCTTTGATGTTCATGGAAGTTTTGAAAGAAAGGACAAAGTTTCAGACCTGGTGCAGCTTAGTTGTGCATTTGAATATTTTCCTTTTAAGTGGCATTTTTGAGCAGAATAACTGGACTGAACCTCCTTGCGGATGGAGCTTTGAAATCTCTGTACTTAGGAAAATGTCTAGTTCTTTAGCAGCTGAAGTAAAGACTTGGATTTCTATAATCAGGAAAATGGCTTCAGAGTTTTAAGCAATCCACTCAGGATCAAAAGCCAAAGGACCTTAAGAGGAAAGAAAGTAAGATGGCTTAAAAAAATAGACCACTTGATGAGATTGGGTAGAAAATTCAAGGACCCTGGCTTCCTTCTGACATCAGCGAATCTTGCACAGACTTCTGTGAGTAACTTAAAATTCAGGTATCAAAATAATTATTTCATGAAATAAGTCAGTTGTTACTAACAGTGTGTGTGGGAGGGAGGGGGCTTGTTTTTTTTTTTTTGTTTGTTTTTTCTTTCTAGAGGAGAAAACGAGGCCGGAGGTCGGATTCTGCATTGAGGAAGGGAATTTGTCTTGTCTTTAAGCAGAAAACATCCACTTCATTTAGCCAACTGTACAGAATCATGCTGGTGGTCTCCAAGCACAAATCTCTATTTCAACTATACAGCATGACCGCTACAAGCTCTGAAAGAAAGATCTCCCACTGTAAAACAGTCTTTCAAATAACATCCTTCCTTGTTCCCTAGACAAAACTGCCTCATTCCATGTAGAGACAGATCATCATCTGTTAGGAGAATCACTGGCGTTTTCCTACTGTACTAAGCCTCCATCACAAAGTATTTTGAGAAAAATATCCATAGAGTAAAACAGATCAGCAGATCTATGAGATAGTAGATCAGTTCGAGGACTGGTGTATGTGGGAAAGGTAATTGTTATGTGAGTCCTTTTACTTTCAAAGTTGAGAGAATGAGCCTCCTCTTCAGCAGTCTTGTTCTGTATATCCCAAGGGCAAGTCACCAGCTTTTCATTACAGCATGACCTGTTGTCTTAGCGCCACTGTGGCTATTGTCTAAGGTCTGTGGAAATCTCTTGGGAGACTCCCTTTGTTATAGAGGCATTAAGCGGCTGAGTCTGGGCAATGCTCTAGTACATGACCCCTGTGGTAAGTTTCTCATGACACATCAAACATTAGAGGTTGACATGGGAAGTCTCACTTTGAAGTCTTACTACAGGGACCAGGAAGTATGAAAACAACCTATGGAGTTTGACTTGAAGTATGATAATTCAGGTTTAAAATTTTAGTATTGAGCACTTCGTCTGGATGTGGAACATCAACAGAGACGCAAATGTGGCGTCCAGGATAAGGGAGGTGGTGAAAATCAATGAATTTCAGAAGGACAGTTAAGATACATGATTAAAGGCCAATCTGTGTAAACAAAGGATGGGGTGAGTAGTGATAGGCTACAGAACAGCAGTAACCCATTTTGTGTAGATAGGACACCCTGACCTAGCTACTCATGAGGCTCTCCAAGGAGAACTGATCTGTTGTCCTGAGTGGGAAACCCATTAAGACAGCTCAGTGGAAGGTTGACCCCAAGATGCCTTGTGGAGTGAAGGGTAATTGCCTAAAGGGACCCTTTGCGGGATTCAGAAGAGTGGTGGGGTGTTTTTTTGTTTGTTTGTTTTGGTTGCATTTTTCGTCCTTTTTTTTTTCTTTTTCTTTTTTTTTCTTTTTGGGTTGTGTAAGAATTACGGAGTGCGTGGGGATTTTAGGACTATGCAAGACTTCTGAAGGGCTGTTTAGGAGAAGAACCAGTGGTGATGGAAGAGTTCAGGGTGAATGGGGGGTAGAGGCATGGGAGAAGAGGAGAGGAAGGTTCTTCACAAGTTGTCCAGGCAGGTATGTTGACTAACAGCCTTGCACCAGCGCCTAATCACCAGAGTGTGTCTGGTGTTCTCACTAAACTTTACTCCTCTGTTTTCCTGGAAGAGGCTGCTCTGCTCTGTGGGTTTTTGTGCTAAGCTCTACATGCCAGTAAACAGGTAGCACGTGTTTCTGTTCCCCACTGGGAATGTAAGAGCTGTTTGTATGTATCTGTAATTTGCTAATGGTTTTCAAGCTGGATTACCTGGTGAGTAGAATAAGAGATCTGGTAGGCAGACTTTGGAGAGTGTTTTTGATAGGTATTGGGTTGCATCTGGCTGTGTGCATGCACACCTGCTGGGAAAGCGTGTTCAGCCTCACAAACTGAAGTTACTGCTGTGGCTTCCCTACTTACAAAATAAAAAATAAAGGCAATTGGCAGTAGCAGAAAGGAACTGAAATATGGAGGAAGAAAACTGATTGGTCTGGATTGCTGCAGTTATTAAGTAGAACTCAATTAAATAGATGGTGAATGTATGTGCGCTGAGTGACAGTCAACCTCCTGATGAGTAAAATCAGCTTGTTTTCACAGATAGTGGCGTAACATTGCCAATAGTAAAAAGGTTTCAGATTGATTATAGTGATCACACAAAGGACAGAAAACTTGCACTGGTCCCTGCTCTTCTGATGTTTTCTTACATTTCTCATGCTGCCGGGCATTTGCAGTGATGACTTCCCCCACCCTCCCTGCCCCCTTTCCCTTTCAGAGAAGAGAATTTATCAGTATAAAACTTCATCCCCCAGAGGAATTTGTATGGGTAGATTGGTGTGAGGTTAGTGATCTCAAGCTAACTCTATAGATTCATGTCTAATTATAGCTCTGCTTTGGGAAAGGTCATGTAGTTGTCCTGATTTGCGAGAGAATGAAACATAGATGATGTATAATGCCAGATGTTCTATCTTCCTTCAAATATAAGAGCAATTATTCTGAATTTACTGCAGTTTTTGTCACAGGAATGATGCATATATAATAGTTAATCTACTTCAAATCACTTCTGTAACTCAGAAATTTGCTCTACTAACTAGTGAAAGAAACAGATGTTGAAAATCCTAGAGTGGAAAAGTGAGTGAATGGCCATGCATTGTTTTCAGATGTCTGCTTTTTTTTGACTCTTTTTTATAGTATTGTTTTTTCTTCACTGATCTAAGGAGCCCAAGGAGTGTGTCCACAATCCCTACTTCCCATAACCTTTAGAAGTTTCTGACAACATGAGATAATGCGCTGCAGAGCAGGAGCCTCTCTGAAGAGCAAGGTGTTGAGCCGCGGTATTGAATGGCCATTGCTTCTTTCTTCTCTTCAAACAAAGAGCAAATAAAGTCTCAAAATGTTCAAAGCTGTATCCACAGTCTTGCACAAAATGCAATGCAGAAATGCTTTCTGATTTGCTACAGATAACAGATGGTTTGAAAGAAGTCTGTCATACATAATATTCAGCTGCCAAATCTCATCATATGAAAGGATTGAATAAATATCCAGTGCAGACGATATTTTATGAAACAGATAATCTTCCAAAAATAGTGGGTTTTTTTGTTGTTTTGTTTTGTTTTTTGTTCTAGAGCTTTCCCTTTTCTGTAACCATATAAATGAACGCACAGTCAGGGAAAAAAGGCTTTGGACTGTTTTTGAGTAGTGAATGCGAGCTTTCTTTTAAGCACGCTCCCTTCATTTTAACTTAGTATGTGTAGGGAGAAGGATGCAATACTAATTTAAATGCCACTTAGGAAGACTTCCATTTAATTGTGTTCCTTCCATCACTGACTATTTGTTTTCTCTTTTTTTTTTCTGTCAAATAATACTTTTTTCTTACTAGATTCTTATTTGCCTTAATGTGTTTCTTTTTATTCCTCCATTCTGGGGGTTAAGAAGTTTATCAGGACAAGAAAATCTCTCTAATTGCAAAATTGTGGTTCTGCCACGCTTGCTGGCAGACAGTATTTATTCAGACTTTGTAGTCGGGGTCAAGCGCTATGTTGTGGCAAGAATGATAGCTCTATAAACTCTGCAAAACTCTTCCCAAAGCACTGGAGTGGCTGAGAGTGCCACCTTCTGCTTCCTTCTGCTGTACCTGCCTGCAAGGAATGACAGTATGTTGCCATGAATAACCATTTTTGTTTCAGTAGATGTGTTTTGTTCAACATACAAAATCATTTTTTAAAAATTATTATTGTTTGTTTATTATTGAGTTTTATTTATCCTAATGTTAAGAGATAGGACTTAAGTGAATTTTGGACTCTGTGTTGCCAGTCTGATGAGAAGAAATGCAGGTCTTGATGTTCTCTAGCCTGGGACTAAGACAAAACACTGTTTGAATGCAGTCATGATAATGCTTGAAAAATCATTAATATTTGAGAACTAAAGTGCCTTTTATCAACTGTCTTTAGCTCAGTTCTCTTGTCCTGTTGAGCAGGCTAAGACTTTGTTTTTTTCCACAGTGAGGAGAAAAAAAATCAGCGCTACCTGAGCTCTTTAAAGTGGTTGAACTTGAAGCTGACTGTTTCCTCACTGTTGTGGATTTCCTGCTATAGAATCTTATTTGAAGCCCAAACAAGGGGACTTCACACAAATACAAAAAACACAAGAGTGTGATCCTGTTTTTCCTGTTTGTTTGCTTGTTTTCTCCATTTTTGTTCTAGCTCTTCTACCTTGCTGGTCTGAAGTGAAGACTACAATCTCTGAGACTGAATTCAATGCTTATTGCTGTTTTTGGTCTATAGTGATGAAGCTTTTTGAAGCTTCTGAGAATCATCCATTCTTATTTCTATCTATCTTACTGGGCTTATTCCACGATAGTGTAGGCAGTGGGCTCTCGCTGTGCTTGTTTGCATCCTACCTTCACGTGTAGCTCGTGTTGTCAATATGAGCTTTCTTAAAGCAAAAGCCCCAATGTTGTAGCTAATTGTAAACACTAAAGGAAGAAGGGTATTTCTAAGTCCATAAGCTGAAAGACTTTCCCTCTTGCTATCCATGTGATTGCTTTGGTTAGCTCCTAATGAGGAGTGGTTAGATGACAGTTGGTGGCTGCCCTTTAACTACTCTGTATCTACAGCTAATAAAAACCGGAGGCTTAAATATTTAAAAATCATACTTCTCTTATCCAGAAGTTTTTAATGGTAACAAAAACACTTAGTGCTTTCTCTCTTTCCTTGACGGTATATTTGTCACTGATACAAATCTGTATTAAATCTGCCTCGTGAATCACTGTCATTGGCAATCCCAACAGGGCATAATTGGCACTAAAGAAATAAACAAATACTTACAGCTAATAATATTACTGCCAAAAACTGATCCTGCTTAACTGAGGATATCCAATGTGAGCACAGCTGGTTGCCGTAGATAGTACCACATACATTCCAAAAAGCTACAGAAGCGAAAGGTGTGAAAAGCTCTTTACAGTTCTGGCTTGCATATTGTACAGAGAGTAACTGCAAGATGCGATTACTGAAAAGGAACTGCCTATTTTTATAAAAGCAATCATTTTTCCCACAAGAGTCAAAATGTTGTATTACCACAGGTGATGTGTTATCAGGTTTTCCAAACTCTTAGAGTGAAATTATCTTAATGTTCTTATTATGTGTTCTTTTTATAATTTTTGGTATGGTGTGTACGTTCGAATGAACCCTCTTGTGAGTTGGACGACAAAACTCCTCCTTTAAAAAAAAAAAATCTGTACTCTATAATAATGCTGTTGAAAGTTGAAATTGTATCTTTGTCTTTGGCTGGAGAAGCTACACTTTAGACCCTCTCTCCTGTAATTTTTCACGGATAGTTTCTGTTGTAGCTAGATATAGGTAGTGGACAGGTATGCTATTTCTCTCCTTATCTGTCCCTTGATTGACTTCCAGTTTCACATTTTTGTATTTCTCTGACAGATTTAAGTGCTAGTTTTGATATCTTCTATTGAGCTCCATTTGTGCTTCTGCTGAAGTCAGCAGAGCTTCTTTCTATATAAAATGGCTCTACTGTAATGAAGGAGATGAAAACTTGACTCTGTGGGAATGAAAACAAGCAGGAGAACTCCCTGATGATTTAGGGAACAACAACAAGACTTGTGCATGTAATAGAGAGTGCTGAATATTATTATTAAAAAAAAAACACCTATACAGAACGAGTCTGAATTGCTTCTGTTAACTTTTACTTGACTAAACCTAATACGTACTGAGAGGAGGGGGAGAAGTAGATTCCTGCTAACATGTGCTTCTGAAAGATGAAGTAGGGAGTATGTAGAAAGAGATTTAAATTATTCAAGCTCCTAAATAAGATGCCAGCAATAATTCAGACTAACTTCTTGATCAATAACTGGAAAAGAGGCAGAAAAACTCCCTGCTTTTCACTGAATATTTTACATTTCATCTGCATAGAAATTGGTAAGATAACGTGAAATAATAAAGGTGCAGAAACCTCCATCTAATCAAAGTATGCGCCTGTCATTTTTTTATTAAGATTCTGAAGTGCTAGTGAAACTTGTACAACGAGCAGAATAACTCCTAAGCCGTAGTCATTTTAGTCATTTACAGTGTTGTGATACTTCTTTTTTGGAGGGTGGGTAGGGAGGGGGAATGACTACTGACTATTTGGTATTAAGAATATGTAGATATATCCAAGGAAGATATGAACAAAAATCTGTAGATAGATATGGAAATAAGGATGTGAGGCAGTATCTTATTACTTAATAGAACATACGTAGGCTTCAGTCAGTGTACATATGAAATTTTTTTAATAGAGCTTTATTTCCTTGCAACAACTGTGGGGAACTTGTGCCTTTTGAATACTTAAGTATGACCTAGTCTGGACTATGCAAAATTTTGTTTTGAGATGTTGACTGGTTAGAATGAGCATGACCTCATTTGTGTTCCATCACTCCTTGAAATTTTTCATACTTTTACTCTGCCCTGTTTTTAACAAAATGTGTCTTCTGTGAATGAATGCAGCATTATTGTAAATAGGAAAAACAGATGAGTAATTTGACATCTTGAGACTTGTTATGCTTTCATACATGTGGTGCTTTGGGACTTTTCTAAGCTTTTCAATTAAATGTCTCGGAGGGAGGATCCTTGAGAGGATGACTTAACTGGCCTAAGATTAGAACAGACTACAAGTGATAAATATTCCCTCTTAAACAGCTAATGCTGAGGGAGAGTGGGGAAGAGGGGCACTTCCCAGTGATCCCTGAAACTTGACCTGGTCCCTGAAGGTGAGTGATTCCATTCCTTTAAAATCTGAGACTCCCATGGGGACTCCAGACTCAGAGCCATGCATTTGGTTAGGTAGTGATGAGCCTAAACTTCTGTGCTTTCTCTATAAAAATAATGATTAGAATAGCATCAAAATCTTAAGGCTTATGATCTTTTAGGCTACATTAGCAAGTTTTTGTTGTTGTGTTGTTTTGTTTAATGCCTAGTTGATATGGGGCTGAAAAATAAACCCCAGAAAACGTTGACTGCTTTTCTGCTACCCCTGGAAGGGTGTTACGGAGGCAGGCGCTTGGCTTAAGAACATAGACCAACCGCCTGCAGAAGGGAAGATGAGCCTGAAAACTGGGGTATCAAATAAAACCACTCAACAGCCATCTCATTACAGCAGATATGCTGATGCCTCTGCAGCCCGGTGGCAAAGTGAAGCCTTTGCAGGCTTAACTGAAGGTGTCACCTACTTGTTTATCTCATCAGCTTTTTTTTTTTTTTTTTTTTTTTTTCTCTTAGACTTTGGTAGTAACTTGTTGCTGTTTATAAAAGGGTAAGTTAACTACATGGGTGAGGAACAGACCACCTCAAGGCATATCTTTAAGCACTACTTATGGGTTTGAGTCTGCCTTCTGAATAATTTGATGTCTCGATATTTAAGAACGAATTGCTGAGAAATGCACCTGACTCCCCGTGGTAATTCTATTCTTACTTAACCATCCAACTTTCATTTTAGCTGAGTTAGGGAGTCAAATCTGCTAGTGAAAGACGTATAAATAAGAAAGGAATTGTTCCTAAAATTTCTTGCTATTCCTTTTGCATCACTGGGTTGGGAATGCTGGGCAGTGGGAGACGAACTTTTTTTTTTAATTCTCCATTGCATTACTGCTGACACAATTTACTCAGTATGCTAATGAAGTCAAAATAATTTCTGCTTCTAGATCAAACTATAAAGCAGTACTAGTTAATTCTGTTAGAGTAATTGTTTCAATCAACTCACTTATGTTTTAGTTATTTTATGGCTTATAATTTCGCCTGAAGAAGAAGAAGAAAAAAGTTGTTTTGACATAGCTCAGATTCAGTTTAGAAAACATAATGATCTGGCCTCCTAAATCATCTTTTTAAGTGAGCTTTATTTGAGGCTTTCAGGTCAGAAGGAAGTTTTGATCCCTTTTCTCCTTCAAACATGAACTTCAATTATATTCAAAGCATGTAAGTAAATGCATGAATATAGTGATCCTGCCATAGCTGAGCATGATTCAGAAACTTCAACATGATTCTGCAAAACATGGAAGCATCTGAAGGGTAAGATTTTCCACAACGTGTCACTGGCATCAGCACCAAGCGCCAAAACAAGTTCTGTGCCTGTGCTCTCCCTTTGTTAACTTTATATTGCTTCTGCTTTCTATGGACAACAACTATTTTGAATCAACTTTTTCATATATTTGATAAGCAGGACAAATGTTCTTGTTCAGTGTGCTCAGTAATACACTGTTCCTATGGAGCTGTAGGTGCACTACAGTGTTGCATAAATCAATGTATTTAGGAGAGTTTCCTTATGATCTTATGTGCCACTGAGCCATGGAGAATGTATTCATATCCCATTCGAAAATAACATAGGCATTTTTTGGAAAACTTTTATTCAGTGTTTTAGCAGATTCTATTACAGATTTTTAAACAAAAGAAGTAGACACAAGCAATTCTTTTATATTGCAGTAATGCAGGTGTGTTCCATCTGGAGCTGATTATCACTGCCTTAGTCTTATTTTGAATTTCTTAAGATAGCCTGAATACACAAAAACTCATTTTAGATTTTTACGTCTCATTCAGGGGAAAATAAACCAAATAGTATCATCTCTTCTGACAGCAGTGTTGGCCTACCTGCACTTAGGTTTATCTCCATTTTTTTTTCTCCCCTCCTCTTACCCCCTCTCCCCCATCCTGGGTTCTTTAAGGTGTCACGTGACAGGAAATACATACAGACAGTTACAGCATCCTCCTTGAAATGTTTGAGGTCCCAGAAAAGTTTTTGACCTGTATTTTCTGGTATTTGGTATGACTTGGCTACCTAGAAAAGAAACTATATCCATGCTCGATGGCAAAATGAGGTTTGTTTGCAGATTTGCAGTAATCTGGACATGTAAAGATGAGCCATATGGAATGGCAGCACCTTCCCCCCTTCCATGAAATAAATGGGACAATTGTTCATGCTACAAAAGCAAGAAGGGAGGAAACAGAATAAGGGTTAAAGCAGCTTTTTCAATAGTTCCAGATATTCCCAGTAATCCAAGATTATCATGGATTCTCTCTCTGACTAATAAGAAAAAAAGGAAACAGCACCATTAAATTATGGAGCTTTCTTCATTTAGGAGATCTGAATAAAAGGAAAACATAAACTGGGGGATGAGAGTCCTGAAACTTAAAATGAAAAAAAAAATGAAACTTGGCCTAGAAAAACTTCAGTCCCCTTAAGCTTTAATGCACAATGAAGCAAAGTTTGTCAGATGCTTCATTCAAAGCAGGCAGGACAGCATCTACAAAGTCCTAGTGTGTTATGACAAATAGTAATTCCAAAACTGGATCACTGCCACAGCCTTTGCTGTCAAATTTTTGGCGTGGACTGCTCTGAAGATTCATCAACTGTCTTAGTGGAGCGGTCCCAGTGAGTGCTATTAAGCCAATGCTATGCCTTATGTCTAGTTGTTATGCCCCTTGCTGTGGGTTTGTGGCTGCAGCTTCTCATCATTTTGCTGTGCACTTCTGCAAAGAGTTGGTTTGCCTTCCACCCTTTCCCCTCCTCTTTACAAATCTGAATTACTGCAGTTACTTTTCCCACAGATGCACATCCCCCATTGTTTTCCATATTTTCCATGGCCATCATTGCAAGGAGGGTGTATTACGGAGTTGCCTGCAGAGCTACTGGCTAGCTGTCTGTCTGCAGCCATGCTGATCCACAGGGATCATATGATCCAAAGTGTAGTTCTTTGCCCTTGACTTCATGAGGTTCCTGTTGGCCCTCTTTCTGTGCCCTTAAATGGCAGGTCTGTGCTCCAGTGTCTCCACTATTTTTTCCCTATCCCCTCATTTTTGTCAGTCAAAAACTTGATGGTGGTGTTTCGTCCTATGAGCTTGGTCTCTGCTGCATGGATTAAGCAGCATCTGCCTCTGTTATTCGACTTGAGGGGTCACCAGATTGCCAGTGAAACTTTGAACCACTGCCTGTTGCTCCAGCCAGGTACTTTTCCTCTTTGTAGTCCATTCAGGCTGCAGTTCTCTGATTGAGGTTGTTGTGAAATGCTGCTTTGAAATATTTATTTAAATTAGGTGAGCAACACTCACTGCTGTCTTTTCATTCACAGCATCAGCTCTCTGACTTCAGGGAGAAAAAATATTTTGGCAGGCAGAGGATTTGTGCTTCTCAGACCTGTACTGGTGCTTCCCAATTGCCTGCTTGTCCTTGTGACTGGAAAGGACATTCTGGAATATTTGCTTCATCATCTTCTGGGGGCATGGTGTGTGTCTGAATAGCCTTTAGTTTCCTGGTTCTTCTCCCTTCTGAAGAGAGGCCCTTTCTGAAGAGAGGCATGATACTTTTCTTTCCAGTCACTGGGAAACTCCTTGCAGAGACCTGCAGTCTTCCAGGAGTGACATCAGCCAATGACATGAGAATAACCCTCAGCATACTCAGAGGCATCCTGCATGGTTTGTGTCTGTTTTCTCTTCAGAGGTCTCTGACTCGGTTCTTCTCTACTGTGGGCCATGCCAGCCTCCCTTCAGCTCTGCTGCTTAGTATGGAGGTGAAGGTACAGAGCTGCTCAGTGAAGGCTGAGGCCAGGGAAGCCCTGAGCACCGCAGCCTTCCTTCACTGTGAGAGCTGCCGTTGTGTTCAGAGCAGGTCTGAGTCTTCCCTGGTCTTCCTTGGCAGCCCGTGACAGGAGGCCCTTCTCACTGGCAGTTGTGTTTGTTGCCTTGGTCAGTGTGATCCAGGTCATGGCCTTGTTGGTTTCCCCTTTCCAGATGGGAGCAATGTTGTTATGCTCCTGGTAAAGGCCATCCCCATGGCTTCTACTTGATGCTTGAGCCCTATGGCTAGTGTATGTGTAGCCTAGCTGGCTGCCTAGTAGGTTTTCTGTTGTGCAATGAAGAAGTCTGTGCGTGTGCTTTGAGGAGGTGGTTCTTGGTGGTGGATGAGCTCTCCAGGGCCTTTTTTTATCCCTCTGGGGCAGCCGTGCCCAGGGTCAGTCCTGCCAGTCCCTGCACAGGCCCCTCTGCTGAAGGCCGATGTCTGGCTTCTGCTGCTCCCCTGGCTCGATGCCCTGTGCGAGCCAGGTGGCTCCCGGCCATGGGGCCCTCCCTGCCTGTCCTGTGGGTGCAGGAATGGGAGAGTGGGCAGCAAGAAGGGTGGCCGTGGGCACCAGGAGCCGTGTTCTCACTGACTCCAGTCCTCGAGTTAGCTACCATGAATGCTACCTGTAATTCGTGTTTTAATGAGTGGTGTGTTCCTCAGTCAGTGCTCTGAGTTATTTTTTGTTGGTGCTATTTTTTTTTTAATTATATACATGGGTGAAAAATGCTGCAACACTTGTGTATTTCAAGATGAAGTAGAAGCAACACGTAGTAATATTTTATTTGTTTCGCTGTTGGAGTGTATCAGAACATTGAGCGTTCTGTGTCCAGGTTGCTTTTTTTTCTATCTAATTGTGTATTTTCCGCTCCCAGCATCTCCTCAGCACGGTGACCGTGGTGCTATAGCTACTTGCAGAAGGAAGTGTGGCAGGAAGAAGTTATTCTTGCCTGCATGTCTCTTGCCAGTTCCAGCTGCACCTGAGTTATGACCTATGCAATCTTGGACTGATATTTCTCTATTCTTCCTGGATAGCCTTGTATGTAGCTTTTTTTCTTTCTTTCTTTGTTTCTTTCTTTTTTTTCCCCCTTCTGTAAAGCCTCTAGAATTTCATTTCATGTAAGAAGTTGGAATACTTTCTTTTTTTTAACTGAAGATATGAAAGAGAATGCCTCTGCCTTTAGGGGAAATAAAAATCATAAAACTAGGCATGGTGAGAGGATTCAGTCATCCGCATAAGGACAGAACAGATCTAACAAGAGTCAGATAAGCATTACACATGTAGTGTATGTAGTGAGATTACGGGCACCATCTCTCTAGCTGTCTTGCCTAATACTTGATAGTGTTCTCAGATGAAAATTGCTAATTCCTTCACCAAGAGAGCAAACAAGAATGAGAGCAAGCCTCATTTAGTAATAGCTCTGCTGTTCATTATGAGAGGTGCCCTGGAGCTAAAAAAAAAAAAAAAAAAAAAAAAGAACTGTTGTACCTATTTAGCAAAATAAAAACCCAGGCTAATGATGACACGAAACCAACTTACTGCTTGTACTATGATCTTGTGAGACAACTCAGCAAAGATGTACTTCTAATAACGCAATCCTCAATATGATCTGCTTAAGGTACTAATCTTTTAGCACCCCTTAGAAATTTTACAAGTAAGATTCAAGCTGAGGCTTCTGCTTGTGTTAGTTCTTGTGCATATTTAAAATAGAACTGCAGCATTAGTTTTCTTATGCCAAACTCATTTTTAAGATAACTTGTGTATTAATCATATTAATCACAGTTATTTTAAAGTAGCAGTTGGACTGAGTTGGACTGTGAGAGGTTTTTGTTTTGTTTTTCAGGGCTTTTCCTTTTTTTTTCTGTAAAGGAATATAAAATGTGTGGTTTTCTTTATGGGAGGGAAAGGAGCTTTGTCACACATGAGTGATATCAAAGAAAGCAATAACATCTGCTCTGGTAGCAGCCTTGTAGTGCGATCGCTTTTGCCTCTAGAGTAAGGTGTAAGCGCATCCACCTCTTTAGCTAACGTCAGTCTTCAATCTTGCTTTTCCTTATTCCTCTACTGCCAACCATGAGTGGTCAGGTGTGAATGGAAGCACCTCGCCTGTGTAATGAGTAATAAAGCCGTAGGGTTGTGAACCGCATCACCCTTGCAACGCTGTTGTCCCTGTGAAGAGTTAGTGTTCCCTATCATTGCCTGTCCTTGTGGTATGAAGGATCTTCCGTCTGCTGCACCTCTGAGGAAGATGGAAACACTGTCCTGTTCCTGCAGCAGGGCATCTGAGGGACAAATGAAATGACCTTAGTACCAAGCAGAGTGTCAGAAGCCTTATTCTAATTAAAATTCCAGTCCAGTGTTTTATCCAACTGCTCTGAATAGCAGCCATGCTGGACCATACCAGGTATCTATCTAATATTGACTCATCTGTGCAGGACTTGCAAAAAAATCCCTATTTAATCGCAGTTTTGAAGTGGTTCTACCTAATCGTTGGCTGTTATGGGTTCCCCAGAGAAAAGTTATCTTTCAAAGTCATCTAGTTTTTATTTCTATGGAAACTGGAATTTGGGGCTGGGGTGGGGGCGAGGAGAAGGAAGGGGTTGGCTGATATCGGTGTATTTCTAGCCATTTCTAAGTAGAGAAACCTCAGTGAAACTAGGGAAAACAAACTTTGAAGGACACATGCAAGTGTATCCCAGTCATCCTGCAGTCAGGCACCTGGCCGAGTTTCCCTTTCTGGCCATGAATTACCTTCATGTGACACACTGAATTCTGTGACGTGCCTTGCTGCTGTCCCATGGTCTGAGTAGGCTTCAGTCTTTTGGCTCATGTATGTGAATCCGCAACATGGGTCATATGAGTGTATGACTATAGGAAATAGTGCATCTTGGACCATATGGCATATTTTTGTTAAACTTATGTTTTAATAACATTTAGAGCTCAACTTCTGGACAAATCTCAAATATTTTTAAGTCTATAAAAACACCAGTTAATGGCAAATATCCAGCAGGCACACTTTATTTGGATGAAGGAGCCAAGCTTGAAGCTCCGTATATTTTAGGATAGGTTATAGGGAAAGTTTTCTTGTAGTGCTTACCTTCTTGGCATCCTGGATTTAGCTGTGCTTTGGGGGAGAGAGCTAGTACAACAGATAGGATATACTTGCTTTTTGATATTAAAAGCATAATATTTGAAAAGGGATATTAGTAGCTTGATTACCCACTTCATTAATGATGCCCGCAAATTCGGAAGAACCTGGGAGCTGAGACTAGTTGCAAAGAATCCAGGCAGCCAGACTGGAGTTAATGGAAAGTATGATTTTTTTTTTCAATGTCACTGTAGGTCCCTAATTTAATCTTGTGTTTTACTGCCTTTATTTATTTTTTCCTGGAGTGGACAGAGGGAGGCGGGTAGCATCTTGAATAGTAGCAAATAAAAGAATTTGCTTCACTGAGTTATAGAAAACAAATGTTTTTGTTTCTCGAGTAGTAGGAAATAAAATGTCAGACATATTCAAGATAGTATAAGAATTCTGAGGAAGAAAAATGGCCTCTGTAAATTGACCTTTTATTACTACGCCAGGGTAAAGCTGTTTATTATACTGGCAGACCTAGGGAGTACCATCTCCTATATTGCACTAGGAAAAAATCAAGGATGTTTCAAAATTCATCAAAAATCTGTTTTGGTAACCATATAAGTAAGGTACAGAGTTGGTTTAAAAAACCAAACTGTTCCATAATGGAGGCTAAATCAAAATTATTATCTCTTACCATAGTAAGAGAACCACTTGAGAACCACTGTGCAGTGGTAGATTCTTCATGTAGAAGAAACAACATTTTTGTGAGTTACTGCATCAACTGTAAATCATCTGGGTAGGTGCAGGATTCTGCCCCCATCAAAAAGCAGGTTCCCAGTGTGAGGCATGAGTGTTTGCTTGCACCTCGTGTGATCCCAATGAACCCTGAACAGGAGTTCAGGGTGACACATCATGCAGCAGGAATCTGTAGCATTAGCTGAATTTGCAAATTTCTAAAAATGTGTTAGCAAAATAAGTTGTGAGAACATGCTTTTAAGACAAAACTTATTTTCAAATCATGGAAATGTCTCACTAGAAATATTTGTCTGTGGGCTTTCCAACTATGAGAGTCTGCTGCTGTGCAACCCCTAGCAAGATAAAAACATAGAAGCTGAGAGAAGTAGTGCTTATAGAAACTCAACGTTTAAAGAAAATAGTGCATTGGGTAGGCACGAAGTGTTTAGGATGTTTACCACCATGCCTTAACAAAAAGGAAAAATCATAGCTTGGCTCCATCTTAATATGTGATTTGCATAATGTTTAAAAATGCAGTAACCCTCTTCTTGACTCTCAGATATGATTGGTTTTAAGAAGAGTTAGAAAGAGTAAACAACTGTATTGGGAGAGATAAAACTTTGTCAACTTGCAGAAGAGACAGTAGGAGTGAAGAAGGGTTAGTGATAAAAATACTCTTTTTTAATGTATCTGTCTATGTTGTATCTGGGAAGTAAGCTTTAAGTGGTTAGACTAAAATATCATTAAGAAAACAAAATTAAACCCATTTCTGAATAACAGGAGAAATTAAATTATTACAGTGTCTGCTGCTGCTGTAGTACAGCATTTTCATTATACTTTTGGCTTCTGAAGGTTTATGACTCTAGTTGTATTAAAACCTACTTCAGTTAAAGGTTAACATTCAAGGTCAAATTACCCAAAGCATTTTATAATGAGCTAATTTTTTTCCTAATTCATGTTCCATATGGTGTGTATCAGTATCCTATGTATCCATATCTCATCCCTATTTTCACACTTAATGACTTTTAGAGCAGCTTTTATGTGAGAAACTCTGTAAGAAGGCCTAGTTGGAGATTCCGGTGAGTATGCATCTTTTTTTTTTTTTTTTGCTTCGCTTGTAGAAATTTTGCTCTGTACCTGTTAAGCCATAGCCGAGTCTCCTCCCGACGAGGATCTCTGCAAAGTGTTTTTGATAGGCACTGAAGCCTTCTCCGGTCACTGGTGGTAAGGTTTTAATGGAGCATTACAAGGAGGCCATTGGCTCACTCTTTCGATGGAGCTTAGTGGACCCAGTCTGCAGACAATTCCCTGTCTGGGTATGGATTAGCAGTTGCACACATTTTCAATAGATATAGGGATAATGGACTTAGCAGCCAAGCCTGATCTACCCCAGCTTATGGTGCTTGTTGGGAGATTAGTCCCTCAAGAGTCTGCAGTTTAAGAAAGATGTTATTTGCTTTGGGTGGATTGAAACTGAGCTCCTCTTGTGGCCTTTGGTTTCTTATAAAGGGTCCAGAGGCAAAGTCAATAGCGACGGCTGACTGTCCTGCACTTGTTTGGGCTGGACTGCAGCCAAAACTAATGCAGTCTGTATACTGCATAAGGTGACCTCACTGAGCTTTAATGGAGACAAAGTTTACTAATCTATTAATGGATTTTTACTTTTGGAGGAAATAACATGTCATATTTTATAGAACATGATGTAAGCCATGCTCAGCAACCATAGCTGTCTGCAAGCCCTTGACTGGTAGACACTGCTGTTTCTTCTGTCTTGATTTTTCATTCTACTTTCCCTAATTAACCTACTTCTAGTCATGAATGTACAAGTTCTTTTCCTCCCTAATAAACCTAATTTTATTTTAGGACGTAAATGCACTGATTTGCTGTATTTCAGTGCCAGACCAGAGACTTGAGACTTTGGCAGCAGCAATATTAATCAAAAAGTAACATAACTTTCAGCTGCATTAAAATCTCTGTATGCTATTTTGGCAACATAAAAGGCACTTCAAACATATTCATCATCCGGAGGCTTTTAGTCTATTGTTAGAACGCGGGAGCGCGACCTGACCAGAAATACAAAACTTTTCCCCTGCGACTTGCTGGGAGCAGCTCCCCAACTCCACAAGAGAGCAGCAAGTTGTGAGAGAGACCAGGGGAGCAGTGCCCTGGCAACAGCTCCTGTTTACGGGCAGCTCTCCTGTATTTCATTTTTATGCCTCCCTGTGCTCAGCTAACAACGCTTCCCCTGCTCTCCGCAGCCATCGGCTGTGATTTACACCCACCGAGAGGGTGAGTAACGGCAGCTAGGAGACACCTAGATCTTCAGCCGCGGTTGGCAGGAGTAAAACCTGCCTGCCAGCTCCCACCAGCAGCTCTTGGCTGCTCCCTCGGTGATTAACTGGATGCATCTTAGAGTCGAAGGCCAATACACATAATGTGTGTGTCAAGGTATGCGGGCAAGTTACTGAAGGTTAGCTAACCAAATGGGCTTTAAGCAACTGCTTCTTGTGATGTGAGAGGCTGCTAAACAAACCAAAGTGAGAAGGCAACAGAAGTTACAGGTACCTCCATGAGGAATGCCTGGATTTCATGGGGTTACAAAAGATGGTGGAGTCTCACAGATGCTCATAGGACAGTATCAGGGACTTGTTGGAGAGCATAAATCTGCAAGGCCAGCAATGCCTAGGAAGTATATTCAGTAATACCATGCAAGACTGAGATGACCTAGGTAATGCTGTCAGAAATGTAAAATTTGAATACTGGTGTAGTAAAACTGAGATCTGGAGAAACTGGAGAAAGTAGTTGGTATAGATGCTCTTTCTAGGAAGAGGCAAGAGTGGTATAACGGAGGGGTCAAGGTGGGTGGGGAGAAGCATAAGTATATAAAAATGGGAAGGAGAGGTATAAAAAGAGTCTACTGCATATAAACAAGCTGCCAGTCACTTTGCGTGTCTGCCTGAGCCCAGCACAGGATCACTGCAGTGTCTCCCAATTTCGTATCAAATCCTATTTTTAACTACCTGTTCTGTGTGGAAACTCTTATCTTCTTTGCATGCGCTTAAAGGGCTAAGTACCAGCAACTGGAGAGATCAGGGTGTACACAAGCTTCCCTAGCGAGTCGCAATTCTGTGTCTGTGTCTGTGTGTGTGTGTGTGTGTGTGTGTGTGTATAGCAGTAATGAGGTAGCCAAGGGCTAGCTGCTGGGAAGGAGGAGACGAGCATCTCAAGAGACTCGAGGCCTGAGCTAGTGACTGAGTAAGAGGCCCGGCCTGGAACTGGGAATGAGATGGACTTGCAGGCAATGCTGATACTTGAGCATCCCTTGAGTGAGAGTGTGCTTGTGAATCTAGAGTGAAGGCATTTGCCACTCAAGTTACTAGGTGGTACTTGAACTTCATACCCTTCAGGTACCTTGCCCTTAATAAGTGGTTTGTAATTTAATGAAAGACAAGGCTCCTAATTTATTGCATGTTCTCAAAGCGTATTCTCATTTATTTATTTATTTATTTATTATTTTATGCACTAGCTTCCTTAACTGGTTAGTAGGAGGCATGTAACATTCATAAAGCAGTATTTGAAACATGGTAAAGGTCCAGAATCATTATCTAATTCTTCAATCTCAGCACAGCAGGAAAAAATACACATATATAATATAGTATCTGTATAATGTGATGCTTTCAGCCCTTGTCTAAATAGTATGTAATAATTTTCCTATGCTTGACATGTATTGATTATGTTTTAAATACACATGCTAGTGATAGCCTGCTGTAGCTCTGAAATTGATTTGTCCTTGCAATTATTTATATAGTATAATTTCAAGAGTTTAACTCCAAAATTTGATTTATTTGAGTCATAGCAGTTTTTCATATAAAGACAGAGCTAAGTAGGTAGAGTAGAGCTAAGAAGTCCCAAAGTACAAGTAACTGAGGCTTTGCCTAACACAGCTGCAGACACAGAAACAAAAATGAACTGAGATCAACAAAGAAAAGCATTCCTATGCCACCATGTTCCCATCTTTCTTGTCCACAGGTGTGAATAAATGTGTGTGCATCTTGTCCAAGTTTTTAGAGTGATGAGTTGTGAATTTTGAAGTTCTTAAAGTGAGGAATTTTGAACTAGCAGTGTGCTTAGGGGGTGAAACTCTAGCCCCATTCATGTTTACTGCAGCCCTGAAAGTGGGTAACTTATGTCTGTATGGTTTCAGCAGGAAAGCTAGTGCACTTGAGGTAACATAAAAAGGTTTGCTTTAGGAGGAGAATTGCAGGGGGCATAGAAAATGCGGAATGAGGGTGCAAAGTGAGGGAGGTGACAAACTAGTCAGAGAGAGGGAAAAGGAGAAGGAAGGAAAAGACAAATGACAGGGAAAAGGAGTTACTATTGAGAAACCAGTTCTGTTGGGCAAATGCTTTTTATAGTTGATACTTGTTAATGTCAAATAACAAGAGTTACTGCATTTTGGTTTGCTGCAGCACTACTTTTGCAAGTTTTCTAGGTTGGAGATATTTCTGGAACTTTTCTTTCTTATTTAATTAATATTACTTTCTACCAAAAGCCTCCCTGCTTTGATTTGTCTAGCTACAAACCTGAGTGTGTCTCTACTGAGCTTTCAAGTTGAATTAATTTAAGCTAAGATTTCCTCTTAATGTACTTCCTCAGTAAGGCTTATACTCAAGGTTATAGCTAAATTAACTTTTGTAGAAAGACATCTTTCACCTAACTTTCTACCTCGAAAGGTGCCTTGTTCTATCTATCTACCTTGTTCTACCCTACATTTACATCTACCGTGTGTTTGGAAAGACTGCAGACCCAAACTCTTCTTCAGGGCTATGTCAGGGTGGGTTTCTTGTTAGCAACTGGGCAGTAATCACTTAACAACAAAACTTGCTGTCTGAGAAGACTCTAACTAATGTTGGCATTTCAGGAACTAATCCTATCATAAGCAATAGACAGAGGTTAATATTGATGTAGGGTGAGAGGACAAAATGGAAGGGGCCAAGAAGAGGAGGAAGAGAGAAGGCTGGTAGAGCTGTATCACAATATTATGAAAGAGCTACTTAGAAAAGATGATCATAGAAAGAAATTTTCATCCAAGTGCCATGTTGCCAAAAATAAAATGCTTTTAATGGAGAAATATATGCCTATATTTATATTTCTCTAGATATGTAGATGTATGTATATAAATACACTTTTCTGGAATATCTTTTCTAATATTGTCATGCCAATATTCTTATTTTATGTCTAATACATGATGAAAGCTATTCAATATAATTATACATTAAAAAGCTGGTTAAGACTTACATGATGGCAATGCTTTGAAAGTGTCAAAATGTCACAGTTAAAGTCAATTTGATACTTCCCAATGGAACTTTGTATGGAATGATGCGGGGAAAACTGCTCAAGTGCTTATTATTTTACTTTTTTATTTTGTGTGTGTTTGATTTGGAATGGACAAATCTTCAAATGTCTTCTGCAAAAAGAACTTTTGGTTTCTGACCATAGCTGACTGAGTTTGGTCTTCTGAGGGACTGTTGGTTTTGATTGCATTTTGCGATTTTTTTTTTTAATATTGTTTATTTATTCTTCATCCCCAAAAAACTTAGATGGGGGCTGTGTACATGTTTGCATTTTGTTGCAATACATCTCAGGAAGTATTTCTGAAAGAGGTGACTTGCAATTGATCCAAGGAAGGGGAGTGGGGGGAATTAGCCATTATTGGTTAGGATGTTTGTTTATTCATTATTCAGTGTTGACTATGTATTTTGTTTGTTTTTAGTTTTATCTTTTATCTCCTTAAAAAATGGTGGAACTTTCTTAACTAAAAAGGTTTAGCTGACAGATTGGATTTTGAAAAGCGGAAGGTTTTCTACAATGCCAGCAGTTGCTGGCCGTTTTAGCATACTAGCATTAGAGGGATTTTTCTTTTCTTTTTTCTTTCCTTTTTCTTTCATCGGCCTTAAAACAGCAGAAGGGTGGGAAGTCTGTGAAGGTGTTGGTATCTTGTTTGCATCCGTGGACACTTTTGCTCATGTACTCACGATGTTCAGCATTTTGCCATAGTGGGGGGTAAAACACTACTCATTTTTCATGTTACTGAGATGCAGCTAGAATGAGTTGGAAAAGCAGTGCAGAAGAATTAATTTTTTGTTACTGTAGCTTGTGATTGTTAAATTTGTGTTCATCATGAATTGCTATAGAGAAGCTAACTTAATTTTTTTTTAACAGATATAATCTCTGCTGTTTATATAAATCCTCCCCTGCTGCTCTCCTTGCTCTATTTCTTTCATTGGAGTATGATGTCTTAAACAATCTCTTGCTATTGGCTCTGCTCTTGGTTCAGCTTTTAAGAATTCATTTTTGTAAAAGCAACTAGGAAAATGTATTCATTTTGGGTGGTCTCTGCTAGCCTCCTCTCTACTGGCAAAGAACAAATTTGTCTGATTATTTATTTGTTTGTGCTTGTAGTACTGTGTCACTTTTAAACCATGAATTATTTATGATTTGTGCTTGGTGAAAGCATTTCTGTGCAGTTGCTTCTGCTTTGGATACCGTTTCTAGAAGCGACCCCGATGCCAGATTTAAGCTCTATTCTCTTGTCCTTCTGGGGTATTCAGTGTGTGTTCTTCTAGGCTGAAGTAAGGGTTAAAATGAAAGCTTGTATCCGTGTTGTGCAAAGAGTGTTGCTTATATCAAGTTTGGATGATTGAGTGGGTCTGTGTATTTGTTTATCTGTTGAACAATCTAATTTTGGATGGAGTATTTATAGTTAGGGCCAAGTTTCAAATAGTACTGTGTGAAGGAGCATGAATAAAAGCTAGGAATGTCAGGTGAACAACTTCTGTTCTACTACTTAGTTTCAAAAATTATTTGGATGCCTTTCACAAAAGTAATAAGAACGAAGTGACCTCCTTCATTGCTTCATGTTGCAAGACCATAATTCAAATCCTTCTGCTTGGCTCAAAGCCAATACTCAAATTGCCCAGGAGACTACAGTGTTTTGCCTTGGAGCAGCTTTCCCTTTGGCAGAGCAGGTTAGAGACCCAGCAACAGTTTGTGGCTAGAGGAGATAGAAATGATGATGAAGTAGCTTCTGATTACAGAAATATATTGTATGGATGTTTCTTTTGGCTCTTTTCCAATTTAGTCAATAATTCTGGGGCCTCTTCTGAGGTCATTCATTTTTATTCCAGGAAGTTTTGAATAACTGCATAAAATATTCCCAGTCTGTTGTCCTTAGATAAAAGTATCTGGACATAGGCCTTCAGCCACTGTGATTATGTGCTTTAAACAAGCTTATATACCAATAGCTGCACTAGTGTGCAGCCTCCCTGCAAAGGGAAGTGCACTGCAGATGTAGCAGGGCTTCATCAGACTGATGAAAACACCTCAAAGCAGGTGGTCACTTGTGTATTAGTGCACAACATAGAAAGCTCAGAGCTGCCTATGACCAAACTCGATATCTGCCGGTTTATTAGTATGTTATACCTGGTGCAGTGCTGTGTGAACACACCAGTTTTGTTTTTAGACCAAAGCTAGAATATATTGTGAACTTAATTTTGAGTGTCCTTTCTCTTTTTTTTTTTTTTTAATGTTTTTTGCTCCATTACAAGTGAGTGGCATGGCCTATGCTTACAGCAATGCAGTCAGTGCAGACTTGCAGGGCAGACTTGCAGTGTTTAGAAGCAGCGCTGGTGTTTTTATTCTTTATGAAAAGCTCTGGTCTGTCTCTGATCAGTGACTGTTGTCACCTGCTGCAGACAACAACCAGCTGTTCCTCTTCACTCACCAGCTGCTTCCTACAGGGATGGGAGCCCTGCTTTGGAAATGCCCCTTCAAAAAACTCAGAATTACTGGTATTTTAATACTGCACCTTAAACGTCCGCTTGTTTGATCATTTGAAATAAGCTGTATGTAAAGAGGTGCAGGAGGAGGATAGCAGGAAGAGAATATGTTTCAGGATCTATAGCGGGCACTATCATGAGCTTTACAACAGGAGATTGTGCAGATTTCATGCGAGACTGGATGATGTGCTCAGCTCTCACCCCTTTTGCCAGGATTACACCATCTCCCTGACTGCTTAAACTCTCTCTGTGAAGTGTCACAGTTCATCCTCGTTATCTCTGTTTATTAGGTGTTTGATACTTGAGTAACTGAAGGACTTTTAGGACCATGTGTTCTGTCCCCCTGCATGGTCTAGGGTAGCCAATTCCATCCACTCATTTCTCTGGCAGAAGGGAATGGAAGAGATGTGGGTTGTTTTATTTATTTTTTGTTTCATTTTGTTTTGCTAGTGCTCTTGTTGTTTGTGGGGGTCTGTTTGTCTGTTTGCTTGTTTTCAATGTAAGATATAACATGTATTTAATAAACAAAAACAAATCCTCTTCTTTTCATGGAAAAACACTACCTTGAAGAGCAAAGCTGTTTAGCAAGGAAAAAAATAAAACTGGAAGCAAATGCCATGCAGCTTGAAACAGCCAAGTAAAAACTTCTTTGCTTTGCAATTACTTGATATTTTTTTTAATGTACTTCTTGCTTTACTCTAATGGGTATTGAAAGCTGGTTACTTAATGGACCGATTTTGTTCCAGGAAAAGCTGTTCTATGGGAAGTGAAATTCTTTGTGAATGTTACTATTTGTGGATTTTATCTTAACAGTTATTCTGTATATCCTACAAAGCTGCTACTAGTGTTCTCGCAGACTGGGCTTTCTGAGCATCAGTTGACACCACTCTCTAAAATGAAGGATCCCAGGGCTTTTTGAAGACCGTCTTCTCTGGTCTCCCTATGGATTCGATAGTCAAACATCTCTTTCTTCTGCAATACTTAATATCAGACCTGCAAAAATTCAGGCCAACTGAACATAGTAGCGTGGTCTAGAGGGGAAACAGGCTGTTGCACTTGAGTGTACCTGAGAAAGTGAGGAATGTAGGTTCGGTTTCTGGCTCTGCTGAAGACTTTCTGTATGAAGTTGTCTGTCTTGGCTTTCCATTAAAAAAAAAATGGTGCTTTGCTTTGTGTGTTTTCTGTAAATTAAATAACTTACAGAATGCCTATGGATCTGGTCCAGAGGGGTCCATGCTGATGAAGGGAGCAGCAGGAGGAACAGAGTAGTAACACATGACTGCAGTTCTCTTTGGAGTGGGATTTAATGTTTAATCCAAAAAGCATATTCTTTAGAATACCTGCATTATCATGTCGGTTCAAAGCTGCCTGCCCACTGAATCTGCAGCAAATTTGATGCTAAAATCAACTGCTTGTAAATGACTTTATTGTGGAGAAGCTGTATGTTTAAGCCAGGCAAATCTGTCTTCAGAAATTTGGAGTTTCTCTACCCACTGCTTCCTGTGAGGCTCAAACTGGTGTTTTTAAAGTAAGCACTACACAAAAGGTAGTGGTAGCCTCTCTCCAAGCTTATTAGGAAGAGAAGATGGGAGACTACTGTCCTTCCCACAAGTAGAAAACTTCAGAGTTTCAGTCTGTACTTCTTGGACTTTATACCATGACTGCCTTTGCATATGAATTTTATATACAGTATGCCAGAAGCCATGCTTTCACAGAGGTGCATGGCAGAATAATAAGAAATAACCAGTACAAATTTAAGTGAAAAGTTCAGACTAGATGTAAGATAAAGTGCTTTTACACCAAAGAGAGCTGAACAACATTCTAGGTTGACCAGTGAGGTTATGCCAACTCCAAACTTGGATGTTTTGAACAACCAACTGGGTAAAGCCCTGAGCAGCCTGGTGTTACCTTGTAGCTGCCCCTGCTTTGAGGAGGAGACTGGACTAGATTCCAGCCTGAATCTTTGGTTAAATAGTGTTATGTTCCTTATTGTTCAGGCTTTTTGGTTTGTAATGCATGGGTTTTGGAGATTGGGGGTGACAGGCTGACTGTTTTTCCTAATGTCTTTGCTGGAAGAGTGGTGGTGCCTCTAGTAGGCTGATTGCAGCTCCTATCCTATTCTACAGAAGGTAACATCAGGACATTTTAGGAAGTAACAAAGCTGACTTGTCAGCTTCTATTTGCAGAGTGAAACTCTGCAAAGGGAGCATCCCATGATGGAAGAGGTGGTTGCCTCATCCATCCACTCTGCAGTGAGTGAGCGTTTGCCTCTGTATGAAAGAAGAGTGCAGGCCTGAGTTTTCTTCTCTGCAGTGCCTGGAAGCTTGCCCAGAGCATGTGTACCCGAGTATAAATTTCACCTCCAGCTGTGTGGCTGTGAAGTAGTTTATATAGAGAACAGTTTTAGATCCATGCTCGAAAGGTGGCTGGGCACAGCTACGTTATTTCTCCCCTTTCACTCTTCTTAAAGCTGACTTTGTATAACTGTTGCACAATTGGTATGCATTTTTCATCCAAATTATCAGATCAAGATAAAGCCCAGGCTCTGGTCTGACTTGCTGACTGATGAGAAAACTCTAAACTTGATTTTTACCTGTTAGCTGAAATAAGCTAAAAATAGAGCTCTGACAATTCCTAATGGGGTTGCTTGCTTCCAAATCACAGCCAGCTCTGCTTCATTCCCAGGTTCAGAATTCAGTTTGGGCTCCTGGCTGCTTACCTGACTTTTTTTAAAGGTGATGTAAATCACTTTAGCTCCATAAGGGCCACAGCCGCTGAGGGCCTTTGCTCTGATCTGATTTTTATGTTATATGCAAGTTTGGAGCTACTTTGATGGAATTGGTGTAGATTTTATGGTAGCCCAGAAAGTCTGCCTTACAGCTTCATAATACCCCTGTACTCTAGCTGCTGCTGAACAGATACCTTGAGCAAGAAAACTGTCCTTCCTTTGTTAAGAATTTGGATCTAAGCCTTAGAAAAGAGGAGAAATGGATTCAGTTGTCTATCTCCTACCTGGTTTTGGTGCTTTTGTTCTGAGCAATAAACGATCTTAAGTAACAACATCAAGTTTTATACAAAAACGGTAGAAACTGAGAACAAAAGTGTGCAAATAAGCTTTTGTTCTACAAATTTTAGAACATCTGGTTGCTTTAAAGAAGTCAAGGAAAAGAAAAAAGTGCCTTAGGGGGGATGAGAAATTAAAGTAATATTTTAAAAATATCAACACTGTTAAGCTCAGCTTTTTAGCGCTTATTTTGTCAATGTTCAGACATCTGGATTTAGAAGATGTTTATTTTCTAGCTAGATCTGAACATCATATGTTTGTAGTGTGCATTAAATAGCATAGTGCAGCACAGTTGAAAATTCATACAGCAGTGACTTTATCCACTGTGCACTTGGCAGCTTTTGTTCATTTTCTGCCTCTTTCAGAACTTGCTGCAGCGATTATGCAGTCATTACACTATCATTAACACAAAACAAGAAAAGATGACTTTTTCATCTCTATATGTTGTTTGCTAATTTCTTCTCGATGCAATATTAAAAGCTATACCCAACAACAGAAAAATTCACTCTTAAGTTAACAAAATCTTAAGGTAATATATATTAGTGTTTAGAATGTTAGTATTTGCCTTATACATTGTAATTTTATAGTTCTTAGCATATAGTCTAAAATGTCATTCTTAGTATGACTAACATTTTTGGCATATACCAAAGTTTGTTAAACTTACAACTGGAAAATCTAATGTCCAGAAGTAGTCAAAATTGTTTTTTTTTGTTTGTTTGTTTTTTAAAGTAGCAGTGTTAAGTCACTATAAAACTAGACAAATTTGCAGTTAGTAAGGACCTCATATGGCTTTCATATTTAGAAAATTAATTTCCCTGCATAGAGTAGTATTTCTTTATCAATTTTCCTAGGCATGCCAATGAAAAATAAAACTACAGTATTCTCCTGTTTCTGGTTCATAACTAATTTAGAACATCTTTATTTCCCATCAGTCTATTAGCACATTTTGTATTGGTACAACTTTCTGTGTCAGGTTCCAGTTAAATATGCTGCTTGACAGCTTAATTTTCAACACAGGCATTTTGTATTTAAGCCTGTATTGGCAAAGCTGTCTGACATATCTGAAATACTTGCCATTTAAATCAATTTCTGTATGTGTTATAGTTAAATCTTCTCATGCTAAAATCCCAAATGTAGGAAGTGATTAATTTTTAATAGAAGGGGGGTGTGTGAGAGAATATAATTTTAATTTAAAGCTCTTACACACACACACACACACACACACACACACATATATATGTATGTATAGTATCATTATATAGGATAGTTGATCATAAGGAAACATTTCATACTTGAAATAAAGATACTTGTAATATTTTCTTCTGTTACTTTTTCCTTCCTATAATGAGGAGAAAAATAACCAGGACAAAGAATAGCTCATTTCAAGGTACAGTAAAGCAGCCTTCATAATCACATTGATCTGCTGATAAACACGTGTCCAAAGTAAGTTAGAATGACAGATAAAGAAACACTTATTCCCTGGGTATACATATTTCCTCCATCTGGTACATTATTTTCCAAACTCGCTTCATTTGGTTTTCAAATGTTAGCTAACAGCTGGTCTAAAGGTTTTCATATTTGCTTTGTACACGTTCATAATTCATATGATTTTTAATATTCCCTGTAACATTTAGCTTGTGATTTTTTTATTTCAGTTTGCTCATCCTGACTTTCTGAAACAACAAATAAAACTTATTTTTGAAAGGCATATTTAATTCCAAGCTAAATATAATATTCTTTCGCACAAGTCTGATACTAGCCAAAAATTTAGACTCATACTCATCGGGGTTGGAAGAACAAATTGTAAATTCTTGGGAGAACTTCTGTGGGATGACAGTGGTATTTTGGATGTTGTCTCCCACTGATAAATAATGCAATCTTGAATGAACATAACCATGAGATCACAGATAGTTTAGATTTAAAAAGACCTTTGTTGGTGTCGCCTCTTCCAAACAGGGCCAGCTTTGAACTTCGGTCCAGCTTATACCAGATCATTGCCCAGTCAGCTGTTGAATGTCACCAAGATGGAGATTCTACATCTCTGAGCGCTTCCCTAAATGCTTCACCACTTGTGTGAAAAGAATTGAAGATTTTTTTTTTCCTTACCTCAAATTTGCATTTTTGTTTCTGCAATTTGCAATATTTGCTTTATTTCTTTTTTGTTCTGCACCTTGAAAAGAGCCTCTGTCTTCTCTGCAAATCCCAGGATGGATGAGGCCTGGTTAGCTTTCAATCCTGCAAAGGCATCCACAGCTTGTTCACCAAGATTCCCAGATCCTACTTTTTTGCAGTTTGAAGTGTTTCAGAGGCTTATTCCATCTCACATGTGAGATGTTATATTTGTGTCTGTAGAAGTATGCTGGTTCATCTTGGTTCTATCCCCAAGCTTGTTGAGGTTCTTGTGAATGAGAGCTCTATCCCTCAGTGTCTCAACTGCTTTCTCCATTCTGGAATCACCTGCAAACATCTTGGTGTGTGTGTGTTTGTTTTTGTTTTGCTTTTTGTTGTGTTTTCATCCCATGGGCCTGGCCTCTGCTGCATGGATTAAGCCACATCTTAAGCAGTGATGGCGGAGGCCAGGGGAGCTTGAGACCACAGCCTTCCTTCACCACGGGGTTGCGTTCAGCTAACTCATGCTTGTGGCTTAATGAACAGTGAGTTTCCTTGCAAATGCCCCAAATTGTTATTGATTGAAGAGGGAAAAAGAAAAAGAGCGGGAGCAGAAAGAAAGGGTGGAAAAAGCTGTAACACTTTTGAATTTCAAAATGAAGTAGTAGTAACATGTAGCGGTTTTTTTCTTTTTGTTTATAATTGAACAGTACTGATGCTTTCTATTTCTGGCACTTCATTCTTCAGCTTGCCACCCCATCTTCAGAGCTGTATCCACAGGGGAGCAGTGCACTTAAGTACCTTAATGTGCAGCGCAGCTCCGTCTCTAATGCAGTACTTTGTGTATTAACTAAATTATGCATACTATATTCCTCGTCTGGAAAGGAATAAATGAACTTTGGTTTCAGGAACTGAGTCTCTGTTGTCGATGTTCCAGTTCTTGTCAGACCTTCGGATGTGGGAGCTTATATAAAAAGCAGAGGAAACCTTGAATGTATAAGGAGGGGGAGAGTCTGTCCCTTCCCCTGCCGGGCTTTCAGAAATTCCGGAAAAATCCCAGCTCTAGGTTATAAAGAAATAAGAATTCTTGTTTGCCTGTCTTCACCTATGAGAAGCTTGGGCTTTCTGTTGTGTAGGTGAGTAGTTCCCATCCAGTGGCTTTTTGCAGTACCCCTTTCCATCAACAGGGTGAAGGTGTTACGGAAATGCTTTGTTGTACATTAGGATCATACTACAGGACAAATGAGGCCTTGAGTTATTGATGAGCAGATTCCTGCAGCGTTTGGGGAATTATGGCAATGCTGTTTGGCATCAGCCACCCAGAGTAGTATTGGTGTGCTGCCTGCAAGGAGAGGGAAAGAGATTCTAGAAATGTTAAATCCTTAGTCCAGTTTAATATGAGAAATCTTTGGACTAGACTTTCAATCTGGCTGTCCTCTCCTGTTTTTCCCTCTTCTTTGTGAACTACCTTTTGTAATACTAGCAGTATCGCTGAGGTAGATATTTTGAAAGTTAATAGTGGCCTTACAACAGTGTTGGCTAATTGTCTCAATGCCTTTGAGCGTTTCTCCTGACGTCTTTTGGACCTATGTATGTCCCATGTGCTCGAGGGCTCTTTGCCTCTGCCTTTGTTTTTCTGCTGTGGGTAATACTTGTCTGTCTTGGGTGCTGCTGTCCAGTACAGGAAAGACAGTGCTGAGAACAGACCTTACCCATAAAGACCAAGACAAGAGGAAATGTGAAATTTTAGCTTTTCTCATGTCCTTCCTTCATCAACAGATCTCTTACCTTGATCCAATGGCAAGCTTGCGATTTCCTTGGTCTCGCTTTGCTGCTGCTGCTGCTTTTCTCCCATTGAGTTTTTATTTTACTGATAATAATTAGATTTGTTCACTATTGCCTTGTAATTATAGTATTTGCATGGTGTGATATTTTTCCTCTCTCCAATTACAACACTTATGCTTTTATGTTCCCAAATTGTAGCCAAATGTGCATTCCTAGGAAAGGATTAGTTTATTATATGTTGTAATTTTTTACAGCCAGAGGTTAGGGCCTGTTCTGTCCTGGAGTTTGCACTGTAATTTTATTTCATAAAAGAACTTCCATGCTGAACTCTTTTTTTCTGCTACTAATGTTGAAGAAAAAAAAAAAAAAAAAGAATGTGATAAGAATGAGGATTAGAAGCATAATAGCAAGCTGCAAAATGTGCTAGTTTGTCTCTGAACTAGAGATCAGAATCAGAGACAGGAAAATCTCTTTCATATTGGAATACTCATTGTATTGCTGAATGGCAAAACCTACTTAAGACCCCCCAACAGTATATTGCCTTTAGTTCCCAGACCTGTAGATTCATTCACTAACATCTGGCATGCCCAATTCCATACAGTAAATTTTAATAACATTTTTAAGAATGTCAGGCCCTGCAGTTGATACAGAAGTACATGCAGTTCCATAGAGTACCTCAGGACCTAAACACACCATTCAAAAACCAGTAATCTCAAAATACCTCTGCATACTTTTTAGACAAGTAGTATGAGAAGCTAAAACTGCTGGTGATTGTGATTTTAAACATACGTAGCTGAAAATAGACATCATACGTTCTTGCTCAATACCTTTTCAGCTTTTTAATCTCTATCATATCTTTTACCTTTATCATTATAGTTTGTCATTTTATGTCATCAAATTTACTTTAAAACTCCTTTATGTGGTTTGAGTGTTCTAAATTTGAAGGCAAATAATGGAATTTGGGTGAATTAAAGAGGGCAAAATAATCTACAGGGGTATATGCAACAACCTAATGTTGTATTACTGTTCTCTAGGTAGAATTCAGAAAGGTTGTTCCTGCAAGATGTAATGCAGCTAGTGTGTCTCAGTGGAGATGGTGTCAGCTATTTATTTTTGCCTTTCCTATCAGTGTTAATGAAGTTGACCTGCTATTAAAGTCAGGTTGTATAGGGGAGAAATTTAGTTATACCAACTGCAAGGTTCAATCTGACAATGTTAATAGGATTTCTTTCCACAGATTTTACAGAACGCAGCATCCCAGATTCTTTCTGCACAGTCATTTGGGGGGAAAAAAGCATTAAAGCAAAATGCTGTGCAGTTTCATTAGATTTTCTAGAGAAACTGCCTACTGCCAACAATGTTTAAAGAACCAAAATAGTCTTGCTTTAACCCACCATAATGTAGAGGACTGTTTCTGGTGCTATGCAAAGAATATTATTCTGCTCTTATGGAACAAATTATGGTTTCCTGGTGTATCAAATTTGAATTTCAAGCTTTTTAAGTGGAGTGCTGCTCAAGGTGATTAAGGATGTTTAATCTTTTCCAGTACAAGGATAAATTCATTCCTCCTTCATATCATGTCACTCCCTTATGCTTACGCACGAGTAGCAGAACATTAACCTCCGTTTTAATTCTACAGTGTTATCACCTAGCTCTGCATAGGGAAGGCGGTGAGAAGAAATCACATTGTATTCCTCAGGGATTCACACCATGGCCTGTAGAGAGGTCAGAGAGACTCCCAACCACAAACAAGGACAAAACACTCTAATACACAGGATGAACCCACCAGCCCCTTCTGTAGCTGAGTATCAGGTATGAGAGTATCAGATCAGATAGATGGGGTGTTCAGAAGCAGAAAGCCAGATCCGTTATCCTAGAAATTTTTTCTGTATGTTTCTGACTCGCCAACATTAGGAGTTTGGCAACAATTAGATACATTCAGAAGATTTCAAGCTGAAATTTACTCATTGTCTGATCATGTGAGAGGGAGAAACATTTGTTGTCATCTCTTTTCATCCGTCAATGAGGTGTTGATTTACAGTACCCTCTGCTTGATTAGATTAGTATTTGATATGCCAGTCTGACAGTTGTGTTTTTGAAGACATGGTGAGAGTTAGGTATCTGGTGGTAAAAGTGTTAAAACTGACTTCTACACAAAGCTAAGAATGCAATCTTTCGAACAAACCTTGACTACGTGAGCATTCTTGTTCGCTTGTTTTTATCCCCGAAATATTTAACTTTTGCTTCTGGTTTAGAGGTAAAAAGTATTCTACATGTATATACTAAAGATCTGGTCTATAGAAACACTATATTATTCAACACCTCCACATGGTTGTGTGTGAGTGGTTTTTTATTTTTTTTATTGCAATTGTAGAAGTTTTATTGCACAATCACGTACCGATTTTTAAGGAGGCTTTTACCTTCATTCAACATGCAAGCTGGGCAGTGTTAAATCAATGAACATGCAATATCATTTTTGCTCCATGAGGTGCTTACAGACTATATACATACCGTTTGATTCTGCTGTGGAAACAGCTACTAATTCTCTCATATGTTTTTGCTTCCTTATGTGGTTAATCTGAGATGGAAGGGCTTAGCATTATGTGCAAATGATTGATTATTTCACAACAGTCCTTTGAAATGAGGTCATTCTTGTTCCTCCTTTTTAAAAACAAGGATAAAATTATCCTTTTAAGTTATATGAGGCCAAAGAACGGTGTTCCCTGTCTTCCCCCTCCCTGAATATGTGTCATTATAGAATTTTATCTTTTTAAAGCACAGCTCCAGATTTTCAGTTTAAAAATTTTCAGTTTGAGCACTGAACTTCTATAACCGAGTTTTTCAAGGCAGAGGCTTAAAAAATTAAGATTTTTAGGTTTGTCTAAACAGTAATGATTGGAAGAGTAACAATTTGAATATAAGCACACCTTAGTATAAGGTAAAAAATAGATATTATAGAAAGCTAGCTCCTTTGAAATTCTTTCCCTATTTGTAGTAAATGTGGTATATATGAGAACTATGGGGAAGAGTCTAGAATACTAAAAGCATCGCCATGAGAATGTTAATTCTCAGAGATCAACAGCAGTGCTAATCAAATATGTAAAATGCAAAGGTAAAGGAATACTGATAATGGTCAATCCACTATATTTTCCTGTATTTAGTGTTCTGATTTCATAGTAGTAGCCATATTTTAGTTATAAATTAAGGATAGTTTGTAAATTCAGAGTCATAGAACAGTTGAGGTTGGAGGGAACCTCTGGAGACCTTGTGGTCCAAACCACCTGCTCAAATAGGGTCATCAAAAGCAGATTGGCCAGGACCATGTCCAGTCAGTTTTTGAATATCTCTGAGCGCAGAGATGTCACCAGCTCCTTGTAACATCCAAGCAACCTGCTCCAGTGTTCAACCTCCGAAGAAGTGTTTTTTGGTGTGTTGAAGGGGAATTTCCTGTTTTTTAGTTTGTGCCCCTTGCCTCTTATTCTGTCTCTTGGCACCACTGAGAAGAGTCTAGTCCTGTCCTCCTGAAGTATTCGTTACATAAGGTATTTATACTCTTACAGTCTCTGCTTGTAAGAGAGACATGCTGCAGTTTCTTAATTCTCTGTGGCCATTCACTGGACTGCAGAAAATACGTATCTGTCTTTTACTGGGGAGCCCAGTGCTGGACACAGCACTCCTGGCAATGCTAATTCCTGTTGCATTCAGGATGCTGTTGGCTGCCTTTGCTGTGCATTGCTCGTTTGTGTTCAGTTTGTCCACCAGGACACCCAGGTGGTTCTTTACAAAGCTGCTCTTTAGCCGGTTGGCTTCCAGACTGCAGTTATTCAGGAGACTGATCATCCCAAGCGCAGGCCTTTGAACTTCATGAGGTTCATCTGTGCCTATTCCTCCAGCTTGGCATGTTCCTTCTAAATATCAGCGCAACAGCATGGTATATCAGCCATTCCTCCTAGCTTTGAATCAACTGCTTACTTGCTGAGGGCGTGCTCTGCTTCTTCATCCAGGTCATTAATGAAGATGCCAGTGTTGGGTTAAGTATGGAAATCTCTCCGGCAACACTAGTAACTGGTGTCCAGCTGAATGTTGTACTGCTGATTAAAATTCTCTGAGCCTGGCATTTCGTCCAGTTTAAGCCCATTTCACTGACTCTTTATACAGTACTTTTTCTGCTTGCCTATGAGTTTTAATTGAGATCAAAAGTGTTACTCAAGTAAGCAACGTCCACTGTTCTGCCCTCACCTAGTAAGCCAGTCATCTCATCATAGAAGCCTTTTGTGTTCATTAAGTATGATTTCTCCTGCATAAATCCACTCTGACTTCTACTGGTAACCTTCCTGTGCTCAACGTGTCTAGAAACTGCATCCAAGATTAATTGTTCCATCATCTTCCCAAGGATAGAGTTGAAGCTGACCAGCCTCTAGTATCCCAGATCCTCCTTCCTGTCCTTGAAGATGACAGAGGTGATGTTTGCTCTCTTCCTCAGGAACGTCTCCCAGTCGCCGTGACCTTTCAAAGACAGGCTTTGCAATGATATTGGCCAGCTTCCCTGTAGCCACAAGTGGGTGCTTGTCACCAGGGCCCATAGACCTGTATGCGCGCTTTGTTTAAGTGTGCCCTAACCTGATCCTCCTCTACCAAGGGTAAGTCTTCGTTGCTTCAAACTTCCCCTGAGGGCTGATGTTACAGGTAAAGAGTGAGGCAAGTAAGTCAGTCAGTATCTTTGTCAGGGCCATATCCCATGGTTTTATTCAAACCTTGTCCCTGAAAAGGATGAAGTATGCTCTGCCGAAGACCAGGTTTGTGATCCTGTTTTTTGCTTTTTGTCATATTCTTGCAAGGTTCTGAACTCTTATCTCATGGACGTATTGTCTTCATAAGCTTATGCTAATTTAACAGGGGGTCTTTTATTGATGTGTGTGTATATAATTTACATATTTTATACAATTTTTCATGTATCAAAAAACTGTGAAAGTATTTGCTATGAATAAAAGAAGGAAGGGACTTGCCAAACTGTGAGAATAAAATTATCTGGGTTCTGAAACATCCTGCTCATATCAGATATCACTTCCTGTCTTCAAACTTCAGACATTTCTATTTTAAAGTGTGGATGGCATTTTCTGTTGTTCTTGCATACGGCCCCACAAGTTTCATGGGTAACATGGTGATGTGTGAATACATGTTAACTAGCAGGAACTGCGTGAATCCCTTGGGAATCTGGCAGCTCAGTGGAATGAGGGAGTTGTTCTGGCAGCCGGTGCCAACCCAGTGCTAACCCAGTGGGAGCCAAGAAATATCTGCTCTTTTGAAGGCTCTAGGGAGGTGGAAGAATTTAGTACAAGACCTGGAAGTTGTATTTGCATTTCTGAACTGCAGGTTGGATTAATGAGTGATAACAGAAATGACAATAGCTACTTGCTGCCTTCATGGCCTTCTGTTTTCCATCAGTATCCCTTTGTTGACTGCAGTGTCCCACTTAAATGCATGTGAAAAATAGCACTAAAACACTCAGCAGGCCTCGTATAGGTTATTAATATTTTTCCCTTATCTAACAGCAGTGTATGATGTCATAGTAAATTGTTTTTGCTGTTTTTGCAGATTTTTGAATGAGCCCATATAGAAGTTAAGTATTGTGATAGCTGCAGAGGATAAGGCAAGCATAATGACATCCCATCTTGAAATAGCTCTCTGTCTGCCATCTAGCTCTCTTTCTGCCACCTGGCGCCTGTCTACACTCCTGAATATGCTAGGAGCCAATTTAAAATAGTTTTATACTTTTGTGCCAGTGTTGACATATGTTTAATGAGTTTACTGAAATTCAGCATGAAGATCTGTGTACTGAAAGGCACTTTTAGGAATATCGGAGTTTATTGCATTATATTTGGAATGAGATGAGGGTGGCTCTTGAGACTTTATCACGGCTATTTAAGGTATAAGAACACAAAGTGTGCTCACGCTATCCACAGTATGGATCAACATGCAGTCCTCTTTGAGACTTTTTCCTCCAAATCAGCTGGGCCATAGTCAAGAAAGGCTACTCCCTACACATGGTTCATCTGGCAGCGTAACAAGATATGAACCAAGTAATGAACCAGGCTGTACCAGCTTCTGGGTCAGGGAACCAAACTGTCATAATCTGAAGGAGATAGTTCCCTTTAGCCAACAGGTAGGTATTGCAGAAGGAGTAAGGGCTGCTTATGGTTCTTACCGTGCATGTGTAATGGCTTGGATTGGCCTAGTCATACAGTCACACACACACACACACACGAAAGTTCAGGAGAATGGTTTCCTCTTTATCCAACTAAAAGTTAAATAAAAACCTGTTTTACAGAATTGGGAGGAGCACTAATGACAGCTTAGGCTGCTTTACTTCCAGATGAAAATGCAGAAATGAAGACTTTTCTGGAAGGGCTATTTAATCCTGAGCTGTAATCTGTTTGTGACTATAATGAAAAAGGAAGTAGTACTTTATTGTTTTGAGGCCCCTTTTCTTTGTCTTGAGCATAGTTTTTAAACTTGAATTTTTATGGTACATGAGTGAAAAGTGACAAGGAATGCTTCCACCAAGAAAGATACTGTGTTGAGTTTGGCAGAACTGGAAACTGTTCCTACTGAGCTCACTTAATGAAACACAATTCAAAGTGGATTGGATCCTTGCTCATATAAGGCAGCATAACATCAGTTTAAATGAGTAAAACTTGGCAGTCCGTAATGCTTGATCTGGCCCAGTGGTTCAAGGTTTCAGAACAGTGTTTTCTTTTCTGTGACCTTGGTCTAGCAGCTGGCATGTATGTGTGTGTGTGCATGCGTGTATGTGCTGGTATGGTGGGTTGCTGTCTGTGAAGGGAGCCCCTTTGCCTTCCAGATCTGTTCTCTGTAGTGTCAGCAATTGCCCGGATGAGATGCTCCAAGTTGCGAAGTTGGAGGCGTAAAGCTGTGCTTCTTGTTTTCAGAGTTTATTTTGGAAGGTGCTCGGAAAGTCAGATTTGTGTATGCTGCGTGGGTAGTTAGATATGTGACTACTGAACTTGGATGTTTTTATTTAAAGAAAATTACAGTTGCATAGAAGTGAAACTGGTGGTTCTTAGAGGTGTTAAATGTTGTGGGGATGAAGGAAGAAAACCTGGTTCAGGATAAATTTATTCACTCTATTAGCTTAGTTCATGACTGTTTTTATATTAAAGCTTTCATACATCTTTTGCATTATCTTTGAATTGCAAAATATTGCCTTAATCTTGGATATAATTTAGGATGTAGCATAATCTTATGCTACATAAGCTGCCGTAAATCTTATGGATATTATGACACCACTATTATAAATGGGATTCAAGAAGCCAATTTTCAGAAAACCGGTAATTTTCTTGGTTATTGTTTCAGATTAGCAGTTGGTTACTGGTTTCAGAGGTGGGTAACTCAGTATGTATTTTTTCAATGTTCATATGTAGGGTGTTTCCTCTGTTCCAAGCAAATGCTAAAATGGATATTAGGGACTCAACCAAAAACTCCATGCAACTACTGGCCCTGTGTCTTTGCAACTACTGGCCCTTTGTTTTTAAAAAGAGGAAACTAATGTTTTTCTAAAAACACTGTGTTTACTTATCTAAGAAATATTTGCTAGCGATATAAATCTACTACATAGAGTATATTTTTTAATTGAATATATGAATTTTCCTACTTTGCTCTTCACAGAATAAACCTTTTGTGTTCTAGCCTTGCATAGCATGTTGCTGTCTAGTACATTTTGTTTTATCGCAAATCCCCAAAATACAGACAAGGTACAGTAGTTCCTCTGAGGTAGGTATTTTGTTCCTGACATGCAGACATAATGTAAGCTGCCACCTTTCCTTTAAAAGTTTGGAATGAAGGGAATAATTTCTGCTGTTTAAACTTTAGGGAACAAGAATGTGATCAATATGAGGCTGAAAAGTGACATTGATATAGCAAACGGATAGACTGCTGCTTTCATTACAAATGGATTTGGGGTAAGAAGATTCTGGAGAATGGGACTCAGCAGATGTGATACTAGCAGGCCTATATAAATTTCATCTGGCACTTCTGTTGTCAGTGTGAAGCCCGCTTAAGTGCACAATTTCATGGTCGGCCAGTTACCGTCCTTGGCTGAATTTATTTTCAGTGCTGGTGAAAAAGATTATTGGTTTGCCAGTTGCTGCTTGGAGGTAATAACTCTACACAGAAAATACATATTCCATCAGAATCTTAAACTTCTAATCCAATGTCTGTCTTTATTGCTGGAGGTTAAACAATGCTACTGGATCAATAGACAACTAATTGCACTTCTGTATAAAATAATGGATTGCATGACATGCATAGTTTCTTATTTTTTCTTAAGTAAATAGTAAACAAGTAACCCTTCCTTCATTATGTTGCTATACATATGTATATAAGAAAATTGGCTAATGGTGCTTAAATAGCTCATGCAGATGAAAAAATGAGATCTACTTATTTAAAATAAGTTTTTAATTCTCTGTTTCAGTTGACTTAATACTAGTGTTTCTGATAGCCTTGCTGGCTCTATGAGGGAGTACCTGAAATCGTCTAGACTCTTGGTGTGCTTCAATCTAAGCTTTTAGTCTCATGCCTTTAAGAAAAGGATCATGAACTGCTTTTTTTAAAAAGATTCTTTTTAGAGCATTAGGAGGTTATGCAAAACGTGATCCCTTAGCTTTGGACTGCAGGAATATATATATATGTATTTATTGTGAATGATCCTCAGGATACTGATTACCGTCACTACTGATCAAAGACGATGTCTGTCAACTCTTGTGAGGATGATTTCTCACTCTAGTGCCATCATCTGTCAAACTTGTTGTTTAGGTCAAGAAAAGGTTAGGAAAGGGAAAATACAGGGAGCGAGGGGTTGGGGAAGAGAAACCTTGTCAAATACAGGAGAACACTCTTCCTTTCTCCCTATTTTTCCTTTGTCTTTTTTTTTTAATATTTTACATAACAGCAAAAGACAGATGCCAAATTTGTCTGAGAGGGAAAGAGCTTTTGCACACGTGGCCTGTGGGAAAGTGTCAGAGGCCACGGAGCCCCGTAATGCTCTTGCCTCAGGCACTGAGAAAAAGTACAGCTTGTGATGCACTCCTCATGATAAAGATTCTGAAGAAAGATGCCCACCCTGGCATTTATGTCATGCTGTAAAGCCACCTGTGGTTGGATGTGAATCCAGCCTGTTCTAGAGCATCACTGAATTTTGTTTATATCCTACTTTTAATATGTATTTTCTATTTTTCATTTTATATGGGTGTGTGCGTGCATATATAGCTCTGCTTTGTTACTCTGTATGTGAATCTCTGGGAAGCAAAGTCTGTTTTCTCATTCTAATTATACTCTACATCAATGTGACTGACAGCAGGTGTGTTTGCAACAGCATATATTAGAATTTGAAACATTGGTAAGAGTTTGGCTAGTCTTAAGTGCTTAAAATTTATTCCGATTACACTCAAAACTAATTGTAGTTTAAGAGCTTATGCTAAGGTAGATCTTAATTCATCTTGAATCAATCTAAAGCTGTCACGTAGTTTCAGCACCTAAGCTATTTATTAAAGTGCGTAATACTCTTGATAATTAGCCATGATTATCAAAGGTTCAGTTGAATGCTTACGCAAGTGTGAAATGTCAAGTCTCCAGAACTTGTCATATCTGTCCCGTGGTTTTGCCAGACCAGTACCTCTCTAAATACTCTCTGCACTCTATCTCAATATTTACATTACACTTATATTAAATTACATCAGCATTTGATAAAGATCCACCTTTTTATCAAAATGATTATGAAACTTTAGAAGCATTTTTCTTCATATAATTAAAAACAGGCAGGCTCCAACTAAATCTGGAAGAAAAAAATACAGTGACAGTCTTTAAAATGACATAATGAAATTTGTTGACTGCTGCAATTGTATTTTCTGTATTGTTTAACATTAGAGCTGCTTAGGGAGTTTTCCATCAAAATTAATTATACGCATTCACTTGTACAGCCAATTAGTCTGAGTCATAGATTATTTTAAATTACTGCCGTTTCCGGGAAAAAAAAAAAGTCGGTGGGAGAGGGAGGAGGGTAAACTATGATGAAACTTCAGTAGTTATTTTTTGTTTAGTCTGGTTTTAACTTGATTAGTTTCTTTTCCTTAGTTGGAAGGGAAACTTAATGCTTCTAAAATGTGCAGCAAGTTGTGATTGGCTCCTACATTTGTATACGGTATGATTTTTACTAGTTGCTCAGATTGTGTGTAAATCTCAAATAAAGACAGGGCCAGGGTATGTCTTTGACCATTCTTGATGAGGAGGAAGTAAAGAATGGGAGGTGGGAGTCCAGAATTACATGAAGAGAAATGAGGCATCTCTCTTTTTCGCACTGGTGGGATTTGGGTCCACTCCCTCTCTGCTCCACAACTGACTTTAGAAATAAACCATTATTTTGTGTTTTCCTACTGAACGTTATTTTCACAGCTGTGGAACACCGTCCTTGTGTGACATTTTGGCACACTCCTTGAGATCAGTGATTGGGGTCTATATCTTCACTGAAAGCAAGCACCTGGGCGCTCTTTCACTGTCTGTTTGCTCAAGGTTTTTTCATTTTTGTGAACCTTTTTGAGAAACATTTATAGTGACTGATAAATGCTTTATGCTAAGCATCTAGAGCATAAAAGACAAATCGGAACGATAGAAATGAGGCTTCTAGGTTCCCTTGCCAGAACACTTGGTCATTATTTTATTTCTTATAAGGAAGCTTTAATTGAGAGTCTTGTTTGAGCTACCAGCTCAAGACAAGGAATAAGGCTACTCTGTTCCTCTTGATTTGCCAGCCCCTAGGGAGGGTTTGAAAGTCTCCATGTAGACCTATAACTTGTGCCTCCTGCAGCAAACTGGGTGCCAACTGGAAATCATCAAGGAAATAAGAGCACCCAGGCCTTCACAAGTTCAAATAAGGCAAAGCAGCTTAGGATAATACAGAGGAAACCTTACCAAAACTAGTACCTTTGAGGATTGTCTGACACTTATCTAGAAAGATTTAAAATAAAATAGAAGCTTTATTTTCTGGAAATACACGTATATTTTTTCCTGAGTCCAGAGTTCACCTAAGTAACTTTTGATTTTGATCTTTGTGAGTTTGATAAACCTATTATAGTTTTGCCATAATTTCATTTGTACGCCAAGGACAGAATAACCCTGGAAAGAAGGGAAACTTTCATCTGATGTGAACTTGTTTCTCCTGTTAAAAATCGAATAGTAGAAAATTAATTTCCTTCTGTTCCCCGCATCCTCCTATTTGATAAAGTCAGATTGGATGATAAGTAGCTTTTATAAGTTACACTTGAATTAATTGATCCTTTGAAATGGAAATTTGAAAGTAAACCTGTGTGTTATTTAAGAAATATAAATTCAGTTTTAAAAGTAAGAATATTCCTTAAAGAAAGCTGGAAACCTCAGCGTTTTATGTTGATGCAATGAATATAAAATTAGGGTCTGAAGAATATTTAATTATAGGAGTATATCCAAATAAAACAGCTCCCATACATACCTGCTTGCCTTCACAGGAGACTTCTCTCAACCCATTGCCTCCCCGACAGGGATTCTTGCCATCTTCACATTTATTCATGGTTCTGGAGCTGCTGACTGATGTTAATAATACACTAATATAATTAATTGGATCTAATACCTGCCCTCTTTTGAAGCAGGGAGGTTTAAAAGCAGTAAAATTAATAGTGTTCTTATAGTGAGTGTGTGTGTGTGTGTGTGTGTCATTTATTTATTTATTTATTTTGTCTTGGCCGCTTTAGACTCTGGTAACATGAAAAGAGAAAATAAAGTCTAAATCGGTTTAAGCTTGGTCTGCATTTGGACCACTTGTATTATTTCATTACTGTGTAGATTTTCTGTTTAGTTTTATTAAAGATTAAACTATGCTCTGGCCTTTTGTTCACTGGTAGTATATCTGTTTGACTCAAATTTGGTGTCAATTTTAACAATTTTTTTCATCTGTTTCAGAGGGTAAATGTGGGACTTTCTGGCTAACAGACACATATACTCAGTGCGTGAACACAAGCAGCATTTTTTGAGTAACAAGTCCTTAGCTATATCTATATCTACTGTGGGGTGAGCATACCCTGTGTCTTGCCTGTGCGGTCCTGTGCCATAGATACATATCTGTAAAAAGTATATACTATATATATTTATTTATATATGTATTTTATATATATATATATATATATATATTCTGCTTGTACACATCCTCATCCGCTCTTAGCCCTGGGACAAATTCTCTGCATGATGGTACCTGCTTCCCTTCCCTCCCTTGCTGACTACCCTGAGCGCCTACCCCGAGTGAGCGCCCAGGGTGAGAGCCTGTTGGAGTATCCTGCAACCCTTGGGGTGAGAGCACCGCTTGCCAATGCCCCCAGATTCCCTTCCCAAAGCTAGCTAATCCTATAGGCATTGGTCTGTCATCTTACTGTGTGGTGGAAATACAGTCAGTGTGTACCAGAGCTACGGTCTAGACACACCAATATCCATTGGACCAGCAGCTTTTTAATTTTATTGGCTACCAATGGGATTTAGAGGGGCTTAGATTGATGGATGCAACTGAGGCTTGTAAATAGTGATTTCATTTCGTCCTTTTGGGAAGAGCGTGTCCTTTTTGGACACAGATTCATGTATTCCTTTTCTTCATCTTCTCTAACTTCACATCTAGCTTCTCATCCTGATCTTTGTCTACCACATTCCCCTACTCGCATGTCATTTTCAGTCATCCCTTCTGACTTGTGTTATCACACGTTAGACCATGAACTACAGTTTATCCTTTGTGCCCCACTTTTCAAGTTACGTTCCTTGCTCAAGGCACTTGTGTCTCCCATTTGGTGACTGTTCTTTATATCCTTCAGTATCCACTGAAGGATGTGGTATTGCCAGCTCTGGTTTCAGATACTTATCTGATTGCAACATGACTTTCTATGGAGGTGAAACTCACTTTGTCAGCTTGTCACGTTCTCAAGCTGGTGTTCTGGTCATTGTAGAAAAGGTATCAGAGCACGTGGCCTTAAGAGTTGAAGGGCCAGAACCTCAAGTATTTCAGAGAAAACTAACAGCGAAGCTAACATGCTCACTTCTGCTTTCCCTTCCTCTCTTGTTTTTCTTCCACATAGTTGGGGTGCTCCTCCTGTAGTCATAAGACTCTGAACAGAAAGGGAAAAATGGAGATTTGGAGATAAATACTTATAGCATAACATGGATATATATTTCACCATGGGAAAAAAAAAACGGAAACCTCCGCTATTTTGCTCTCAGTAGAAAAAGTGACATGATTTTGTGCTAAATTAGAAGTTACAGGAAGGAACAGAGGTTATTAAGAACTTACAAGGATGATAACGAACTAGTCAATGCAACTGTTAGTGTCAAAAACAGAAGTATCAAGCAAAGGGAGATCATTAGTGTTTCTAAAAGGCTAGTATTGGGAGTAATTTTCTTAAATGTTTTCATTAATGACCTTTACATTAATAGAAGGGAAACATTGTAATCTGCTGACAAAATGAAGCTGGAGGACACAAAGGCAGACTGATACGTTACAAACCAAATGTTTTGTTATTAGCTGATAAATGCATGTCATTAGGTTTTATTATTATTATTATTTTCATTGCATTTACTCCAGCTGTCACTTTTGTTTCCATTGAGAGTTCCTAATCTGGAAATGAGTGACTGAGGGCAGGTCTTAGTATGTGAGTGCAGCTCTAAACTGCCATCGTGATGCATCTGCAAAACGGATAAATGCAACCCCTTAGATGTATTAGAGCTATTTTACTATAAAAACAAACAAAATCTACTTTTAAGATAGCGATAACAACATCTGAAATGTTACATACAAGGAAAAAGAAAAGCTGAAACCACATCAGCTGCAGAAAAATACCATCACAAGAATGATGAACCAGTTAAAAGACTTTGGCCTAAAAACTCTTGGCTTGTTCAGTCTGTCAGAGTAAAGGAGAAGAAGATACGTGAGTGAATTTTGTGAATTCATCAGGCATAAATGCTGGGAAGAGCTATTTAACTAGAGGGGTGTGTTGACAGGGTTAATGTGCTGAATAACGCTGAATAAATGTAATCTGGAAACTGTTAGATTCCTAGGTGTTTCAGCAAGGAAAGTCTAGTCTAGCCTGACTCACTTTTTGTGACATGAAACTCTTTCCTCGTCAGAAGACTCTTGTAACTCTGAATTGTCATTGCAAAATACTGAATGAATATTCCCTACTTTATGTATTTCTGCTTGCTTATCCCTGGCGGGCAGTACTTCCTGAATAACATCCTTGTTTCTTTGGGCGTATCAGGCTCTGTGTGCTTATAGGCTGCGTTCCCTCACAAGCCTTGAGGGTCTGCTCAGTTACTTGGGTTGAAGAATGTTGTACTTTGTAGAAGGAATAAATAACAACAGCCAATTGTGTGCAGCTCAATTGCATCAGGTATGCGCCAGCGATAGTTTGAGCCTGACGGAATAACTCCTTGAACTTGCATGGATTTTTTATCAAAGGAGGAGGCTGTGATGCTGATAGTAGAAAATAAAAAAGAAACAATAGATAATGCCAGACACAATATCAAAATCAGTCCCAAAGTTTGTTTGAAATCACAGGAGAGAAGTGCTGTGTGCCTGGATATTAAAAGGGATGGAAATGAGTCTTTGTTATGTATTGGGTTGGCTGGGATGACAGCTGAGGAACTCAAGGGATGACCTAGATACAAAAATGAAGCTTCCAATTCCCATGGCAAGATTTCTGTCTGTGACTTTAATCATTCCTTTCTACCTTTGGTCTTTTCATCTCTCACTGGGCAATCTGTTCTTCCTCTAGCTCAGTCCTCTGTCTCCTCTCTGCTCCTCACTAATTCCCATGTATCTGTTGCTCTTTCTCATGTATCCTTTTTCGTCTCTTTGACCATCCTGATCAGCACAGAAGGGGTAGACTAGTAAGTTTTCCTCTTGCTCTTTGTGCCACAGGCAGAATATTAACTGATAAGTTGACACTGATGTAGCAGCATAGAGGTGGAGTCCTCACAAAGACCTCCTGTAATGGTCTAAGGTGGTACTCACAGCAATGTATCTTGGCTGGCAATCTATTGGATTACCTATATGGAGCATATATAACATCCTGGATTAGTGCAGTAGCAGCACTGGGATATGCTCCGACTGCAACTGACTGCCTGACCATGTGGATTTTATATTTCAGTCAATTCTCAATTGCATAATGTATGTTTTTTCAGTGATATTATAGGCAATCTGTTTTGCTGACAGAGGAGAAGAAGAGAAATAAATGGAGACTAAATGATGATTTGCAGTCTTCTCCATTGTAGCCAGGTAGCATTGTTGAAGCACCCTGCTGTGATACAGAAAGGAAGATGCATCCCGATCCTATGCTCATGTTCACAATTCTAAATGTAATGTTTTCTAAGAACAGAAACAGCAAAACAAAGCAAATTCAAGGGAAGTTTGGTAAAGCTTGTAATTTTTCAGTTTTGAAACAATGGAACTGAATAAAAAGACCCGAGGTAGATAGTGCACCAGCAGTTTAAGTACGTTTTCTCTCTCAAGTGCTATTTACTAAAATGGAGCTCCAGTTTTTCCATCTTACCTGTACACTGATACTCCTCGAGCATCAAGTCTGCATCTTTTTCCTTCTGGTCTTCAGGAGTAACTACTGCATTTACAAAAGTTATTCAAATAGTCTTTTTATTTTATTTTATTTTCAGTGATTTGTCTTTTAGTATTTGATCCTCATCTTAAAGGAAACCATGTCTACTTTGCAGAAGAGCAGCAAAGGCCAATCAGTACAAAACACATGTGTTGCTACATAAATTTTGAAGAGCTTTTAAGTATTTAATTGCAGTGTGTTCTGCTCGAGCGCTTTGTCTTTTTGTTAGAAATTGATGTCACTTGTGCGTTTGTATTATGCAGTGAAATCCCACTGTATAAATTGTCTTTCATTAACTACAATTCCCCTTATCTCTTCCCTGGAGAAAGAATTGGGATGATCTGGTGCTACATCTTAAAGCTTCTAGCGTGCCACATGGGAGAAAGCTGCTTCATCCTCTCCTTACGCTTACAGTACCTTTAATCTCCCTTATAGCAGAGTCAGACAAAATAAACTTCTGTAAGCATGGCCACTCCTTTAATAAGAAGTAAGTATTGGAGTCCTGAAGTTTTTCCCTGGTCTATCCACTTTCCCGTTTTGTGTAAAGCTGAGAATGAAGAAGGATCAACTAAGCATCCTCTTGCTGTTTCTGGGCTGCCTCTCACTAATCTTCTTCCTCTTCAAGTCATTTCTCTTTGCCGTCCTTGCAGGGTCGGGGGGACCTGTTGATCTATGCTCTTACAAGCTCATGCCTCTCAGAATCTCGCATGACTTTTTGTGTTTTGGCACAAGCTCTCCCTAAAGAAACTGTTTGTTTGTTTGTTTTTTGTTTTTGTGGCTGTAGAAATAGCAGTCTTTGGGGGAGAAGAGAAAAGGGCAATAGGGGGCCACCTTGGTATCTAGTATACAGCTCTATGCATGGGGAATGTGACAAGTAAGGCACCTTGGTTATAATAATATGAATAATAATGGTTCAGAGCTCAGAAACTAGGTATGTATTTGAGAGACTTCTGTTACCAGCCGTGCTCCTGATGTGCTTTTGGCCTCTGTTTGAGGTTATATGGTCTAGAGTTTCTATTTTCAAGTGAGTTAGGAGGTGATGGCAGCAGAAAGTATCTAGAATGTCTTTGCAGGGTTGGGGAAGGTAGTTCCTATGGGAACAAAAATATGCAATTTTAAGATACTAACTTTTAAGCTTCAGTATGATTGTGTAGATGTGGGTACAACAAATACTTTTACACAATTCTTAGGGTGGGGGCAGGGGTGGAAAAAACCCACCTTTTTGCTAGGTTCTTAGAGCCCAGCTGAAAAGCATCCTGGGGAACTAAATGGTCATGGAAACTGCCTAATGATTTCATTACATAAATATGGTGGCATGGGTTTAAAAAAAAAAATATGATTCAATGCTGTGATTACTACCAATGCAAAAATGAAAATATTTATTTATCCTGGGTCTTATACAAAGTCACTTCTGTTTTCTTTTTAAATTTCTATTTAATGGACAAATTAAGAGTTAGGATGCTTCTACAGAATAGGGAGAAAGTTGAGCACAAGAGTAAATTTCAGCATGAATGCAAGGAGAAGCAGCAGCCGAATGGAGGGTCCAGGTGCACATGGAGTTTCCATGGTGAATGATGGAGCTGGAGCTCCTGCCAAGGAAGCTTTGCAAAAAACAGCTGAGCTTTGGCTTAAAGAGGCAGGTCCAAACCTCAGAGCGTGTGCTCATAGCTACCAAATCAGGCCAAACCTCAAGGTATATTCTTGCTTGACCCAGATTTAAACCAGGTGTTGTGGGTTTTGATGACTGGATAGGCATACTGTCACAGTGGCCTATATATTCATACTGTCTGAAATAGTAGATGCGTTTTGGTTGGAACATGTCCTCTCCTTCCCTGCGCACGTAGTGAACTACTGCACAGCCTAATTGTGGAGAGAAGTGGTTTGGGGCAGCACAGTGGAAAACGAAGGCTGTTTCCTAAATTCAGGCCTACTGACAAAACACTTTGTAATTTAACTGTATTTTTTTTTTAAAAAAAGAAATATTTAAATTAGTGATAACTTCTAGGAACAGGCTGACAGCTCAGTAGATCTTGCCAGTGTTTTCAGCCAGAATTGCTTAGATTAAAGGTTGATGCTTCAAATTGTTTTTCATTTCATGGGCCCTGATGGGATGCACCCCAGAGTGCTGCGTGAGCTGGCAGATGCCATAGCTAAGCCGCTCTCCATCATCTTTGAAAGATCCTGGAGAACGGGGGAGGTGCCGGAAGACTGGAAGAAGGCCAATGTCACGCCAGTCTTCAAAAAAGGCAAGAAGGAGGACCCAGGCAACTACAGGCCAGTCAGCCTCACCTCCGTCCCCGGAAAAGTGATGGAACGGCTCATGCTGGCCATTGTCTCCAAGCACATGGAGGACAAGAAGGTGCTCAAGAGTAGTCAGCATGGATTCACCAAGGGGAAATCTTGCCTGACTAACCTGATAGCCTTCTATGATGAAATGACCGGCTGGATAGACGAGGGGAGAGCGGTGGATGTCGTCTATCTCGACTTTACCAAGGCTTTTGACACTGTCCCTCACAACATCCTCCTGGGCAAGCTCTGGAAGTGTGGGCTAGATGAATGGACAGTAAGGTGGATTGGGAACTGGCTGGATGGCAGAGCTCAGAGGGTGGTGATCAGCGGTGCAGAGTCTAGTTGGAGGCCTGTAGCTAGCGGGATCCCCCAGGGGTCAGTCCTTGGTCCAGTCCTGTTCAATTTATTCATCAATGACCTGGATGAAGGCACAGAGTGCTCCCTCAGCAAGTTTGCTGATGATACGAAACTGGGAGGAGTAGCCGATACTCCAGAGGGCTGCGCTGCCATCCAGAGGGACCTGGACACACTGGACAACTGGGCGGTGAAAAACCTCATGCAATTCAACAAGGCCAAGTGCAAGGTCCTGCACCTGGGGAGGAATAACCCTAGACACCAGTACAGGCTGGGGACCGACCTTCTGGAGAGCAGCTCTGCGGAGAAAGACCTGGGTGTCATGGTGGATGACAAGTTGACCATGAGGCAGCAGTGTGCCCTCGTGGCCAAGAAGGCCAATGGGATCCTGGGCTGCATTAAGAAGAGCATCTCCAGCAGGTCGAGGGAGGTGATCCTGCCCCTCTACTCAGCCCTGGTGAGGCCGCATCTGGAGTACTGTGTCCAGTTCTGGGCTCCACAGTACAAGAGGGATGTGGAGCTGCTGGAGAGAGTCCAGCGCAGGGCTACAAGGATGATCAGGGGCCTGGAACATCTGCCCTATGAGGAGAGGCTGAGGGAGCTGGGCCTGTTCAGCCTGGAGAAGAGAAGGCTGAGAGGGGATCTAATCAGTGTCTATAAGTACCTCAAGGGAGGGAGTGCAGAGGACGGGGATGGTCTCTTTTCAGTGGTGGCCACTGATAGGACTAGAGGAAATGGCCGGAAACTGAAACACCAAAAATTCCATAGGAACTTAAGGAAAAATTTCTTGACAGTGAGGGTGACAGAGCACTGGAACAGGCTGCCCAGAGAGGTTGTGGAGTCTCCTTCTCTGGAGATCTTCAAAACCCGCTTGGATGCAGTCCTGTGCCACGTGCTCTAGGTGACCCTGCGTGTGCAGGGGGGTTGGACTAGATGATCTCTAGAGGTCCCTTCCAACCCTAAGCATTCTATGATTCTATGATTTACCTCAAAGAAAAATGGCATTTTCTCTACTTTAGCATGTTCTTCACTCTATGAAGTAAAACTTATTTTAACTTTGCTTTTAGACTCATATGCCATAACAATTATTCTTAGATAAGACGTATTTAAGGACTACAGTGAAGCATAAACAAAGTCGGGGCATCTCAGGACAAAGATTTAATGTTTCTTTTATTATATTTGTCCCTTCTATTCGATGAATAATAAAGAGCTATAAAATTGTGATGAAATGTCAAGCAATAGAAAAACTTTTTCTTTGCATAATATGGTTGCTTTTAACCTGAGTTACGCATGAGTTATTTTTTTGGCTGTTTCTGATATGAATAAATATTTTACTCAAAGATTTAGTACCTCATTTTATTCAAATTCAAACATGTTAAAAATTCAGTGTCTCTGTGCGTGTGTGTGTGTATATATATTTTAAAATTTTAAGCTTCTGTCATTTTAAACTGTTAAGTAATTGAAAACTTGTTATTGTGCAAAGAACATGAAAAATTCAGATATGCACATGTCAGTAGGAAATGTGAAAAAATAATTTGTCACATACTGGATTTTTAAATCCAGTTTTTAAATATAACCAGTGTTTTTAAATATAACTAATGTTTAAGCTTTTAACATTGCTTAGCATGAGAATTCTTCTATAAATGAAACATTAAGGATTTGCTTTTTAAATAAAGTCTAGAAATGTTAAAACAAGATGCTTATTATTTGAACTTACTGCCAGTGTTTCCCATAGAAATTAGACCCATATTAAACCCATATTTTTCTTTTGTTCTCCCTTCCATTCCTAGGATTATAGTGCAGGCCTCCCACTTTGAGGGAGGCGTCAATGGTAAATCAGTTGATCTTCCATGCCGGTTTTGTGGCTTTAACAGTGATTTACTGCAAATAAGCTAGAAGTTATGTCATGCTGGTCACTGGCACCTTACACTTATCTTGCTCCTGCTGTTTGCAGGTCAAAGAGCACCTGTGGTACTCGAGTGCCCCAGAACCTGATTTTAGGAGCTTTGGCTTGGAGCAGAGTATGGGGTTGAGTGCGGTCTTATCTTTGGCACAGAAAGTGAGGATTTGGCTGAGAATACTGAGGACCATGGTTTTATTTCCTCTTTATCAGGAGGAGATTAAAGTTTTTCTTCTGTCTTCCTGCAGGCTACAAAGTATTGGGAAGGAGAGGGTTGATCTGCCTCTCAGTTGTGTTGCAGTGTGTAAAGATGCAGTCAATGTACCAAAAAATAATGACTCTGTTTGTACTGTGTACCCTATGTCTGGATACAGAAATGGTCCTTGCCTCCACAATTTCCTTTATTTTACACTAACTAGTTGCTGGTTATGCTAAAAAGATCCAGGTCATGATTCTGTCTGTCTGAAGATCTTTCACTTTTCGAGTAGCTTGTGTCTTATCCCTTTTTTAAAAGGGTAGAAATTCCTAATATTTCTCCAAAATGTGGTATCTTCCTCAGCAAGAATAGCACTGTGCACACACTGATATGATAGCATTATGATAATGTTCTTATATCTATTAATAATCTCAAGAAAAAAAGATAGTATTTCTGTGTTAGTGTTGCATACCTATGGCCTGCTTATACTTTCTGTACCAAATTTTCTGTCCGTGGGCTGTAGGTGAGGGCAAGTGAAGCTTGGTGGATGGATTCTGAAGCCCTTAATCATCAAAGCCCTAAAGGAAAAACAGCCCTTCTCATGAATTATAGAGGGTGGGGGAAGCCTACGAGGGTCTATTTTTTTTTCCCCTTCCTTTTGTATTTGTGCTTAAGCACTTCAAATACGTGTCAAATTCCATTATGATAAATTAAGGTATGTTCAGACTTAAACCTTAAATGTGCTTCCGTATTTCTGACCTAGTATCTGAATGCACAGCAGGTGGTATTCAAAGTGTTAATAGATAGTGCTACTTCCAACTGTATGATCTGTCATTTAAATGCTAAAATACAGTGCAAGACCTGCAGTAGTGCATATGGGAGCATCATGAATAGCAAATTAATCTATTTTGATCTTTGGGCATTTCAATGAATAACGAATGAGTTCAGTGATTGGACACGGAAAGTGTTAATGTGCTCCGCACACACACATAGATATAGACACACAGGCATCTGCACACTCATACACAGCATAATAAAGCAGTTGTCTTAAGTGACAGTACGTGGCAGGCTGTATTTCATTGCCAGCTGACTGTTGGGCTCCTGCCTTTGCTTTGGCTGTGCTTTGTGTTGGTATTCTGTAAAGTTGTTTTCATAAAAATAGTACTTAATACAAAGAAATTAAGATGTTTTCAATATGTACTTTCAATACACATTAAATATACCTGCATTAAATGACTTTCCAAATAAGTCAGTTCCATCAAATGTTATTAGAGCCTCTAAATACTGTGTTTTAAATAATGAGTAGTTCTCTTGCTCTCTTTGTGCTAGTTAATCCCTTGAATAAAACAAAGCCAAGATGGACTGTTTTGGTTTACAAAAAAGAGCATAGGGAGGCACACATTTGTGTCTTGACAGTAAGGTCTTTCAATAAGAGAAATATAGGTCAGAAATTGAGTAAACCTCAGAATAGCATCTGAAGTTGCACAGTCAGAAACTGTGGTCTTCATTTTCTTTCTTCTTCAAATAGAATGACTTAACTGAGGAGCTTGGTGAGAGATTTGCAAGCACAATCCTTGCAGGTTAACATATCAGCTTGAAATTTTGATACTTTTTCATCGTTCTTATTGCAAATAGTGTTTTTTTGTTGTTGTTGTTTTGGTTTTGTTCATTTATCTTTATATTCTAAGCGTAGTTCTTCACAATCAGTTTGCTACTATAGTTTTGTAATTACTAACAAGGAAAAGCTTTGCCAATCCACTCCTCGCCTTGAAAACACATAGTAAAAAATAGCTTTTATCGAGCAAGCTGCATGTGAAGTTGTGCCCTGTTGCTATAAACTGGTCATTTGATTATTGAAGAGAAAAAGTGTAGTAATGTGCCTGAAACTGAACATATATATGACGGAGTTCTCCGAAATCAGCAGAAGCAGTAGAGAATGTTATCTTTTTTTTCTTTTAGCTCTATCCTTTATAAAAATCAGATAGCAGCTGAAAAGTAAATGTTACATGTTTCTGTGAACCGGTAGTTAAGGGTTAATCCTTTACCTTTGACGTGTTTCTCTAGTGTGAGTTTCAAGATGATAATTTGCATGACGGGGCTATTTGCATGAGTTAAAGGTTTTGCAGAACCAGTTTGGTCATCCTGCCATCCAGGTGCGTAATTCAGCTGCAGCAACATCCTTTAATTGTCGAACAAACAAGAGGAAAACATCTGCTGGCTGTGAATATGTTCTGAATTAGTAATCATAACAAAATAATGTCATGCCTGTTCAGCTGTGGAGCAAGTCTGAAGGCTGTTGCATGTCACTCATGTTCACTATAAGCTTATGATTGCCTATAAATTCAGCTTACCCATTCTGACTCACTGAGACGAAATATGTAAAATCACTAGAAGGACATGAATTGAAATGTTGACATCTATAATGAAAACATATAAGTAAATTTTATGTGCTGTTTTTGTGAGATCATGAATTGCCGTGCATAAAATGACCTTTATTCGCAAAAACTAGATAACAAATGTAACGTGAAATGTGTTAATGCAATGTGTGCTCTATATACATTAAACACTCGTGACCTTTTCAGAGGAGTCAGTTCTATTGAAGATTATTATATCTGGTAGATGTTGCTTTTGCAAGCATGAGGACTCATTATCTTCTCGTTATCCTTATGTTAGTTAGCAATATTTTGACTGCTTGCAGTGTAATTGCACTGTTATAAAATAGGTGTGAAAGCAGAATGGGTCCCAAGGAGTATAGGACAAGATTAATGCGTCAAAATTCTAGAGCTTTCTTCCGTCATGAGGTTACAGAGGAAGTAATTCTGTTATGTTGGGGCTGGTTCATTCCCTGGAGTGTCGTTACCTGTGGTCTGTGTGTGTGGTGCTACAAGATGCTACAGGCTATAGCAGGGGCTGTTTAGCCAGAGTTTTGTGTGTGTTTTTGTACAGTGCATTAGGTTCAGTCAAGCTTTGACCATAGTCTGGGAATATGACTTACATACCTCTGTTCTATGCACAGGAAGCCTAATTTAACAACAGTCTTTGTCTTGATCAGTTTCCTCTTTTAGAAGTCTTAACTTCTTCAGAGAGATAAAACTTAAAGAATGTGAGAGAAACAAAAAAACACGAGGCGATTTAAAAGAAGTACCCAGGTAACATGTCTTTAAGCTTGACGAGTTTTAGCTGCCTACTCAGCAGTTACAGTGCTGTGGAGAAACTCATTTCTTATGTGGTGCTGAGGATGCTCCACCTTTCTTCACTTTCACTTCCATAATTCATTCAACCACAGGGTCATAAGAAAGTTGCTGTTTTCCACTCTGGGAAAAGTTCTGTGTCATGCCTCAATTGCAATTCAAGTGCCTGCTGCCATTTACAGTTCAATTAAAAAATATTTACGTTTCTGTAGATACTGTTGTAATAAAATGACACGGCAAATAAAAGAGCTTGAGTAAAAAACGTAAAAGGGTCATGCAGTATGGTACGATATGGTTATATTGCTCGCTCTGTGGAAATGACCAAATTATCCGATTTGAGTTGAAGACTGACAAATTTGCTAAAATAAGAGCTAGTTCTAATGCACTCTAATTCATGCAAAATAAGGAAGACAGATGCTCCCTAAATTCAAGATATTTTAAATTTCTTTTAGTGCTTTAGGATTTATAGTGGAGGTATTGTGTGCAGTGTTGAATAGAATAAGAATGCAATACTCATGTAATTTTACAGACAGCTGAGTGATTGTTTATTTAACTTTTTTTTGAACAGTTTCCAAGTTTTTGCAGAAAAGATTGTATGTTTCTGAACGATTATATGAATGTACAAGCTGTGAGATTCAGTTAATTAGTACCTTGGAGATGTGGTCTTAACATCTGATAAGCTAAATTCATGCCATTAGGTTTTGTAGCGTGAAAGAGAGCGGACTGCACCACATCAGCCTCTGATGATGGGGAGTTACCAGCAGTGTTGATCCTTGAGCTGTAGCAAATGCTAGTTTGGTGCAAACTCAAAAGGATTCTGAATTCCGTGCACAGATGCACATTTGTCTTTGTGCATGCCCAAATGTGTAGGGCTTTTGCTGATACTTCTCTGCACATTGCAACTAGAGTTTGATTTGAAACTCCTGAACTGTTTTTCAGCTACAGAGTTCATCTATTTTATTTCAATATTCTGTGTTCTGGTAAATGGACTTAACTGACCATTTCAAGGAGTAATCTCTCTCTCTCTCTCTTTTGTTCCCTCAATGAATATGTAGCCCAAAACTAGGTTTGGGGCAAGTATTTCCATGTTTAAGCTTAAACCTCACTGAACTGAGCATTTGTTTTAGTGACTTTCTAGTTTCAAAACGTTCCCATAAAGCAAATCTGGGACAGGCAGGAATTTGCTGGAGTGAAAACTAGCTTTTCAGATTAAATGTTAATGAGTATTTGTGAACAGTTGTTGCTTTTTTGTTGTTGTTGTTTTGTTTTTTTTTTTTCTTTTTCCTGTCGTGTCCCAGTTTTTCCTGTTGTCCGTGGCTTTCTGCCGTGCGCTGCTTTAACCCAGCTTGTCCCTCCCTTTATCTCCTGCCTGCAGAGATCGGCCTTCCAGCCCTGAGTGAATTATTTACCCTGCGCACGCTGCAGGGTTGCCTGAGAGAGCGCTGCCAGCCCGAAAAAGCTTCTCGGCTCCGAGCAGTTAAGGGCTCTGTGGCTGATGTCCTTAGAGGTGCCTGGGCCATCGGAGGGCTGGGAGGTGCGTGGGCAACGTCTGCAGGAGCCTGTGAATGAGTAGCTCTGTGCCTCAGTGTGTCGCTAAGTCCAAGCGGCTGCAGGCTCCTACAGGGCCCTCAGGCATTCTGTAGAAAGCCCTTAGGCCCCTGTAAGTGAGAGCTGCTTTCTGGTCTCCCAGATCTTATGGTATGAAGGTACACGAATCCCATCTCTATAGCTCTGGACAAGATAATATGCAAATTAAAGCTTATATGAACGTATGGAAATAGCAAATTAAAAGAAATGAGATTTGTCTAAATACCTTTTTGGGAATGTTATGTATATTTAAATGATTGTATCTTAACGACTCAAACCTGCCCATTTGTCTTGTGATCAACTGTTGTACTTCGTGGAGACGGATCTCTGGAAAACAGAGTTTCAGCAGATACTAAAAAAAGCTAATGTCCCAACCCCTGCCATGAGGGTAACATCAAATGTTGAGTATTCTGATATTAAAAAAGGTAGTTGTAATCAAGCAAGCAAAACCAACCCATTGGATCTATTCTTTGTCTACGACAATTATTTTTTATATAAATATATATATATATTTCTTAACAGTAGGGATGCAAAAGGTGTTTTGTGCTTTTGTCCATCTAAGATTCAGAATTGTCATTCATCAGCCGATACTTAATAAAGTCCATGATTGTATTGGATAAAATATTAAGCTTCCTTATTTCCTTCATTGTGTTGCAGTTGTACATGGAAAATCTAGAGAATGGCGCTATATTACTATGATTCCTTAAAAAACTATTTACAATGCAATTGCATTTACAGTACAATGCAGTATATAATGGATGGTATAAGAAATTACTGTTTTGACATGTTTGCCAGAGAGAGGTTTCTGATGTAAATGTGATACTCTGACTCCAGCAGCATTTAAAAATATGATCTTGAATATGAAATGTTGATAGTGATATTGTTGTTATACGTGAATGTCAATTTGAAGACAATGTAAGACATAGATCCTCTGCACATGTCAAATTCTATTTTTTAGCATAAATAGGGGGCACAAGTCATTTGCATGTTGAAGGTAGTAGCAACAACTGTAGCTAAATAAAATGCTAGAACTGAAGAAATGTGATGAATGTTCCCAACTACACAATGTAGCCTTTGACAGTTGAAGAAAACATCTGTCAGTCATAGGCTTAGTGCAACCTGCTTGAACAATGCAGAGCAGTTCTGGAAAAGGATCCAACCTTGAAGAGTTTGCAATAAAAAGCTTTGAATTAAAATGTGCACAAATTATACATTGAAAAAAATAACATCTGAAAGGGGTCTAGAGCATTATGCTTCCAGGAAATGGTATTTCATTAGAAGTGAAATAATTTTTGAAGAAGAAGGGAGGAGGGTAGTTTGGTACCCCTTGGCTCCCTTTTTCTCTCTTGAGGCCCGTGTGATCCTGATAAAAGCATGAAAGATAGGAAAAATGGATTGAGAAAAGTGAGAGGAAGTGAAAGGCTTAATAGTGAAAATAAAACATACAACAGGGAAGATAACCTGTACTCTATTTATAATGTTCCGAAAAGACAGGTATATCCCAGAACACACCTCTAGATAGGACCTATATGCAAGTTAGACGTACATCTTAGGTAGTGCTCTCTGCCACGAGGAGCAGCTACCACAAAAGGCTTGTATCCAAACTTCAGCAACTAAGGGATCCTTCAAAAAAAATTTAAAAAACTTGATTTAAATTTGCACTGAGAACAGGATTTGGCCTTTGGGTAGTTTGCTTCTTGTGCAATTTGCTTTGAAAAGAAGTACAAAATGTCACATGAAAATCTTTTCAGCTTCCTTGTTTGGTTGTAGTGTAACTATTTATCAGTCCAAATACAGACAGTAGTACTGAGCTTTTTTTTTTTTTTTGATTTTTAAAAAATATTTTCAAAGTATTTCCAAATTTTTAAACAAAACAGTATTTTTGAAAAGTGTCTGAGTCTTTGGAACAGCTTTTCACTCAGTCTCGCAGAACTTAGGCCAAATCACTATTACTATTATTGCCCAGCCTGGGTCTGAGCCAGGAAGACTGGCCCTTTTCTGCCTTTTGTCATGTGCAGGCAGTTCCTGTGCAAAATTTCTGTGCTAATCTCTTTTCACAGAGGTAAATGTCTACAGAAAGGTTAAAGTTAGAGAGGGATTTTCCTTTTCCTATTCATTTTGTCAGCTGTGGGTGGTGGGGAATTTCCGCTTAGAACAGCGTGTCAAACAAGTAGTCTCAAATAAAGTTAGATTTTTTTGCTGTAACATTTAAAGTTCTTTTGCCAACATGCTCTTGTAATTTGTCATGGACAATAAGTCCCGTCTGTCTATCTTGAGTGCAGAAGAGGTGAACCAAATGTTGTGAGTAATTAACCACTAAGCGGCAAGCAGCGTTCTGGGGTTTTTAATCACGAGCAGCTCTGCTCTGGTCGTGTAAACCTCATTCACTGGTTGCTGCAGCTGGAATTGGCATTGACCTTGTCTACCGGAGACTACTGAACTTGTCACCTTCCCGAAAACAAATTCTGGAAACTTCTTAGCTGCCATATCTTTTTTATTTGACTTATTTTTAAAAGAAGATAGTGATAATGATTAAAGAAGTGGGGTTAGATGTGGACTTCAGTATCAGCAACTCATTTCGATGTTCTTGTTCAAACCCTGCCTGGCTTTTAAAAAAGTAAAAAAAATAAAAAGTAAAATAAAAATGTTTCAAGGCCTGAGCAGTAGATGAAAGCATGAGCACTAGTGCTGAAACAAAGAGTGTTCTCCATATGAGCAGGAGGTGCAACAAGGTGCAATTTTCAAGGGTTGTCACACTAAAATAAGAGATTCACCCTCCTGAGGTATTATGGGGAGGAAGTGCCTCAGTTAGGAAAAGCTTTTTCCTTTTAGAACAGAAGGTGACTCAAACTTACTTATGGCCTTTTCATTATCATTTAAAGGGTATCAGTTAATAACAGTTACTGTCAGGATTTTTGTCCTAATCTGAATATTCAAAGTCTGTTGGGATTTTGCTGTCTTTCTTTTCACTACGCATGCCCATGTTATTGGAAGTTAGTGTTGCTAAGTGACTATTGAGCTATCATGCAAAGTTTGAGATACACTAATCCTAAATTCCTCCTTATTCCATGCTGTTTACTAAATTCCTTCAACTAAATCCCTACTGGCAACTATTTTATTTCTTTATTTTTTAAGGTAAAATGAGAAAAGACATTGATGATGATGAAAAAAAAATCTGGTAAATAATTGTGGTGCAGGCTGTTGCCTTAGGAGTCGTCTTTGTAATGACTTTTTTTGTTCCTCATCCTTTAGTGAAGTCTCTAAATATATGGAAGAGTTAAAATAAATGAGGCCAAAGAAAGAGAAAGATTTTCAAGTGGAACGGAAACTTAGCTGTCCTGAGTTTGATATTGCTAATCACAGTGCCAGCTTAGTTTTCTAGGCTTGCTAAGATGAAGCCTTTTTTTGCTTTGATCTGAAAAAGTGTGTATGTGTATTGATGTGCTATATGTTTTATATATATATATATACACACAAAATGTGTGTGCATGTGCGTGCATATACATATATTAATGTGCTTTCTGATTTTTTCGGGCATCAGGCTATGATTCTAGTAAGATTGGTATGAGTGGTCAGAAATAAAATATGTTAATTTGGCCTTTTTAACTGAAAAGCTCACTCAACAAAAAGAAGCATCTTTGTGCCCAGGTGGTGCACAAAGCATTCCTGTGTATTTGTTTAGCTTCCTGCTCTTTAGTGTTTAAATGGGAGGTATATGACAGGACTCAGGCACCTAAATTCAATGGGAAATTAAGTATTGAAATTGAGGGTGAAAATTCTGTGTCCAGCTGGGCCTAAATCTCATATTCTGATCACTCTGAATATGGCTAAGGCTCTGCACAAGTTAAAACATCTGATCCTTTTGGAGGGAAAGAGGGGAAAGGGGAAGAGATAGGAGTGACATAAGAAAAATAGCAGTACTGTGAAAGATAGAAAAGCACAAGAAAATAGCAAATGTCTTTGAGGTGCTTTCTTTAGCTGTGTTTGTGTGTCTAAGATAAAGATTAATCATCTCCTTTCTAAGGAATATAGACTGATATTAAATATATAGTGTCGTTGTTTGCCTGTCCTTAACCTCCCTGATTATTGGGGATTATCCTGAAAATACTGAGATATTCTTCCCTAGTGCTGCTGGGCAAGCATAGAATATAGTTCCGAAGTAATTCATCTACTAAAGTTCACCTTAATTTAATGTATTTGTATAGATAATTAGAATACTGGCTCTGTTCATTAACATTTCAAATCTCATTTAAATGTAAATTGTAATATTCTTCTTTTGTGCAAGACTGGGTAGTTAGTGTCATTCATGAGTAATAAGTAATTTGTTCCTCATTAGCTGTAAGAACAGATAAAGATATAGATCAAAAGTGGATAACAGATATAGTTAAAAATAGTTACCTGTCTGGAAGGGAATTAAAACAAGCATCCATTGTTTTTCTGTAATTTTACGTTTTTTATTTGGTCCTAATTCATAATTCAGAGCATTTTCCATTAATTGTCTCTTTTTATTATTCATAATGAGAGTGTGAGAGTGCAAAAATGTTTTCTCTGAATGACTTATGAGACATAATGTGCAATTTTAAAATATTATTTCCATATTGGTTCAGATTAAGTCTATTTATAATGCAGAACTCCCCTTCCAGTTATACTTCAAAGAGCTAAAGGGGATTCTATAGAAATAACAGAGGGTGCCTATATAATGTGCTTATTAAAATTACCGATTCATCCTATTTTAACCGCTGAAAGATGGCTTAAACTGATTTGAAAAGTATTTCTGATTTGTTTCTAAAATATACAGCAAGATGTAGTAGCAGCAGTAATGGTAGTAGTAATAATCATAATTTTAAAAAATGATGCTAAGTTGCCATTTTATTGGTTAGATCCATCTGTGAACCTGTCGCTCAAGTAGTGCAGGGAATTCTTTTAAGCTTTTCCATTTGGCAAAAGTAGTGAATGAACAGGGATTTGTAGGCCATTACTGTCACATTGAAGGTCAGTAGGCAACAACAACAACAACAAAGTTTAAAAGCTCCTAACTAATCAGCATCTGTCTTCATGGATTACATCTGTACCTTTTTCATTATTTAACAGAAAGCTAGCAATTAGTTTTAAGTCGGTTATGTCAAAAATGAATTTGAAGTGTGCTTGTGTATGAGGGAGGAATTAGGAAGGAAACTGTTGGAACCTAAAAGGACACAATTTGTGAACAACCATTTAAACTGTGTGGGGCCCAGGGCCAGCAAGGAGAGGGGGTGGTGGAAGGGAAGGCTGACTGACAAAGTCTCACAAACCAAATGAGAGCTGCCAATGATCATGGCAAGTTAAACCTTGGGAAAAAAACGTGGTTGTGCATGTGGATGCACTTACCTAAAAATCTAAATCTAAAAAGCTCTCTTTTTAAAGAGGGACTAACTCGAGGAAAGGGCTATATGCTCTAGTACTATGTACGTCCCCAGTTAAGGTGATTTATGCTTTTTTATTGGCAGGATATTTTTATCATTGTCCTCTTGCAAGTTCAGATTAATGATTAAAACTATTTTATAAAACTTCTGTTTACTCCTCGGTAGGCATTCTTTAAATATTTTTCTTTAGTCCCTGATGATTGTTAACTCGGTTACTCTCAGTTTGGAAGACACTTAACAAGACAAGTACTTCTAGACCACTTGGTGAAGCTTTCCTGCAACTGAAAAGCTTTTCATTCCCCTGATCATCCTAACAGGCACTTCATGCTTGTGTCAAGCTGAAAACCAAATGATCCTTGTGTTAAGGGTGATCAAAAGATACTGCATACAGTGCTTTAGATGGAGAGCCTGTCACCAGTGCCTTTTGCAGTAGCATTAATAGTAATTTCTCTCAGCTGGAAATAACTTTCCATGTGTGCGTGTATATATGTATGTATGTATATATATATATATATATATATATATCAGGACAGAGTTTTTCTTTAGAGCAAAAATTGATGACAGAAAGCTGTCATAAAATTAGCAAGGAAACAGTAGTCTTTTTTCCTCCCTTCCCTCACTTCCCCCCTCCTTGCCTCCCTTCCTTCCCTCCATCCAGGACTTCTGTGACTGGCATCAGTAAGTCTCATTCCTCTATGTACCTTCTTTCTGCTTGATATTCCAGGATTCCACTCAAATGGTGATATCTCACAGCTTTTACAGAATGAGTTGAAGTTGTGCTGGAGGGACTTGAAGAGATCAGTTGAGTCAATTCCCTCTACAAGTCATTTTTGAAAAACTTCAAATAAGGAGGTCCTCCACCTTGCCAGACAATCCTTATCACTGCTGTGTAAGTGTTTGCTTTATTATCTAGCTTTATTCTTTGCTACAGTTTATAATCATTAGGGTCTTTTGTTGTTGTTTTGCATTTTGTTTGTTTTTGTTTTTTATCCATCACAGACATGTAGAAAAGATCAGTCCTTTCTTTCTTTTAAATATATGAAGGCTGTAGTAATACACTCTGATTTGTTTTTCTTTATTCTTGCTTATTTTTTTTTCTTTTCCAAAGTACCACTAAACTCTCTCCAGTAAATCTCCATCCTTTTTGACATGCAGTGCACAAAACTGAGCACTAGATTCCAGCTGTCATTCTAGCAGCATGGAGGAAAGCAAAGTGATTAGTCGATATGTTTTACAGGCTATAAATTTCTGTTTATATGCTTTGTTATGAAGTTTGTCTTTTTCACAGCATCATGATATGGCTGACTAACATTTAGTTTCATGGTCCACTGTAAACCTACACAATCAGAATCAAGAACTGTGTTTTTTTTTTATTTTTTTATCCCTTATTTGGCCAGAAGATCATTTCTACTTGTGCTGCATCTTCCCTTGTCTGTATTGAGCTTTTCCCGATCTTTTTTTTTTTTTTTTCCTCCCCTCTCCCCTCCTCTCTGACCATTTGTCAGATTAGGTGGTTATGAATTCCAGTCTAGGACCCATCTTGATCTTCAGCATAATTTCAAGCCATCATAACTCTTTTCATGAACTTCAAATTTAATAGCACGGTGTTTACTTCACCAGCCAAATCATTAACTGAAGCAGTTGAAGGGGTAGACACTTCAAGGTCTATTGTGGATTTTCACAAAATCCCTACAATGAAAGAGGGAGCACAGTCCATAAAGCATAATTGCCTATTTGTATTATACTTCCCTTATTTGCATATGAGAATGTCATATGAGGTCGTGTCAAAATCCCTACGTGAAGTCAAGATGTATGCAATCTCCTATGCAATCTCCTGTGTGTCCCGTTCACCAGAGCCTTCACTCAGCCACAGAAGATCGAATGCAATTTGTCCCTAACACACCCATGATATTAGTCACTGGTTGTCTTTCAGACTTTTTTAATCTACTTGTTCCTAAAGCTTTTCTGGGTTTAAAGAGAGGATGCCTATTCCATATTTTCTTATTTCTACTTAAACATAGGCACAGTGATTGATCTGTTCTTGTATATGTTACTTATCTCCTGTGAGATTTTAAAGGAAGATGCTGATTGTTCCAGTATTCCTCCTAATTTCAAGTGTCCATCTGATGAACAGATGGATAGATATAATTCATTAGTTATAACTGAGAAGAATTTAAGTCATCTAAAACATCTTTTCTGTTACTAAGAAAGATCTTATGCCTTTATTATTGCTATTAATTTCATCTTAATTTTCATTATCGTTTTATGGACAATATGAAAAAGTTAAAACTAGACATAATGACTGACTTAAGTCTGCTAGTAAGCTCCCCATGTGGTCATGCTTTCTATTTACTTCTATTTGGTACAGTTTTTATCTGGTTTCAACCAAATATAGTTTTTCAAACAAATACAGTCTTAGATTTGCATACAGCTTTTTATAATATGACACATTTTATCTTGTTTTCTAACTCCCTCAATATCTTAAGAACTCCTTGATTCAGTGGAATAAGGCCCACAGTTAGGCTCACAGGCTTCTAAAAGGCTTCTGGATGGAAGGTGTATGGAAGGATGAGGTACACCCCATCCTCTTACATAGTATCAATCCTAATTTGAGAAACAGTGCATGAAAAAATGTGTAGTCAGATATTCAGCTTTCATCTGTTAGTTTTCTGTGTTCACTGCATTCATTTATGCTAGTAATTCAGCCTTTTTTTTCTCATGATTTACATGCTTGGTCTAGAACTGCCTTATGTTCCTGGGTGTTTTGGTCAGATGAAATCTGAACTTAAATAAAACCCTAGTCAGGTTTAGAATAAACTAAGTTGAATTCTTTAAAAATAAATAAATAAATAATCTTCTGTAGGGAGATTCCAGAGTCACCCTGGTAACGTTCTTCAAAGATTAATCACTCTTACTGTGGATAATTTCTTCAATATTTCTTCATTATGTCAAGTTGGAAACCTCCATGCTGTGACCCGTGATTATTGTTTCTCTCTCTCTCTCTCTTTTTTTTTTTTTTTTTCCCTACCCATATGTGAGACTGGCTCACCTCTGTTTATGTGTGCACGTAATGGAACATACCAGTTAGATCCCCTTTCCTATAGCAAATGTTGTCTTAGTCACTTATTCTGTCTGCGATCACTTGGAGATGTTGGGACAAATGGTTTAATGGTTTCTAGACTGTGAATTTTGCTTTATATGTTTATATCTGTATATATTATATTTAAAGTATATATGTAGCTTTCATCTTTTGTTCCTTTTTTTATTTAGGTCACTAAAATTCACCACCACCCCAGGGTATGTCAGTCAAGTACAGCCTACATGAGGCTTTCAAAAAAAGTTTATCATCTGTAGTAAATCTTTTCAGTTCTCAGTGGACCATCCAAAAAAAGGCGTATTTCCATTTACAGAGTTAGAATCTGAATGATAACCTTCATCATATTTTAAACATTTTGGTCCCCATTTTTAGTTGAATTATCCAACTTATAAAGGGAATCTCATGATGAGCAAAATCTTATTGCAAGCATTCATGAAGAAGCAAAGCTGTGTTCTGAGGTTTCCCATCGTGCAGATGAGTTGCAAAAGGGAAAAAAAGGGTCAAGTATGGGCTAAGTGCTCCACGTAGAACTGATGAGCTAGCACAAGGTGGGATAATCTGCCACCAGACGCATGTTGGAGTCCCTGTGGAATGGGAGAAGTGTGAAAGCAAGCAATGAGACTTGCAGATAGAGCTATCATAGACTGCAGAATTTAATGGCAATTCATGTTTTCAGCAAAAATCTACAAGAAAAATTCTTTTTCTCTGCCTCTGGCCATTGTCCTAACTGGAATGCTGAGTGAAATAAAAGGGTCATTTGTGCTAATGCTTCTTTTTACTTCAAGCTCTATAAAAAAGCGGCAGGCTGGATTCAGTACATCCTCCGATAGTACTTTTTTTTTTTTTTTTTTTTTTTTTTTCCAATATAGGATAGCGCAGCCTGTTCAGGTGCTGAGGCAGCATTCACCCTATCACACTGCACACAGTACTTGAAGGATTTTCTGCCTGTTTTCCAGCATTTAGTTAGCAGCTTAGCGGAGAGGAGGACATACAAGTCCAGGCCGAGGTATCTGAGCCTGTTTACAAAGCTGAGAATCTGACAGCCTCAGCTTTTCTGGTATTTTATGGTGGAGGTGGGAACACGATCAGTCAGCACCTCATAGATCTATGAGTATCACTCCTTTAAGGTTGAGAGGTGCTTTCGTTATACAAGTTGTACACAGAAGCTGAACTGCAGTCTGATTAAACTCTGCTCAGAATGCATACGGATATGTGGAGACCCCTCACTGAGCACTTGTCATGACGAGTCAATGTTCATGATAACATGCAGAGCTGCATTGGCTAACTGTGTCCATGTGTAACTGCAATTGAACTCTTACGTCCTTTCCTAGCTGAGTATCATTATGCGGTTCTCGGGACTTTCAGGTCCAGGTTGAAGATGGTTATTTTTTCCCGTTAAGTAAAAAAACATTTTGTTTTGCAACTTTGCATTTATAACAGTGTTGCAGCTTTTAAGTTTGCATTCTGTAATACTCTTGAAGAGCCCAGAAATGGCTGTTTCCAAATGACATATTTTCACATTTTGTGAGTCTGTAATGCTAGCTCTCTGTAATAAAGCTCATCGCTTCATCCTTTAGAACCCAGTTCAGCACTTAGATGTTTACAAAGTTTTCCTCAGAGCTTCTTGAGCTCCTTCAATCTCCATATTCTTGGTATTTGGAAGGCTTTTCCAGATTTGGCCTTGATGGGATCTGTCTGTCACTTGGTCTTTGTGTTAATCTTGTTCATCCTTGAGAGGCAGTACATTTTCCCCTTGTCTGACACTCAGACGGGCTTAACTTCTCAAAGTTACTGGGAGTTTTGGTTTTCAGTTTTTGAACCTCAGTAAAAATATGCTAAGTTTGCAGTTCATTGTCTAAACAAACAAATATAAAGTAGCTCATTAAAGCTTGTGCTGAGCATAGTTCTAAAAATAGAGGTTCTCACTTGAGAGACCTAGAGATATCAATACTTGTTGTATAAAAGTTAGAACAATTTATTTAGAAAAGATATCTCCTATTTTATAACTGTTTTGAATAGCTCTAAGAAATGGTATACTGGACACTAATAAAGGATTCAGAAAGAGGTACTGGTTTAGTGCCCCATGAGGCTTAAGTGTTTAATTCCTTTGGCGTTGCTTAGTCCAGGTTGACATAACAAAAACCTTCTCTGCCTTTCATAAGAGATGTGGTCTCCTCGGTGTTCTAGATTAAAACTCTCTCTGTTTTTAATGTTGTGAGACATATCAAGTATTGATCGTTCACTGGGCTGCCTTATTCTGCTCAGTGTTTTAGTGAAGAACAGTTTAGACCTGCAAGCATTTACTGCCACGTGCAAGCCTTTTTACTTTCAGCTGCCTGGAGACTGTGGGCCATGGTAGCTGAGAGAGTTGCTACTGAATAAACATGATATCCAAGCCTCCAACTGCTCTAAAAAGAATTTAGGATTTCTAGAGGAGCTTGATTTCTCATTAGGAAAGACATCATTCATATTCATGTTTATGAGTAATTCAGTAAAGGTTCTAATGAGCCGTATTTTTAACAGGTACAGTTTAGAGTAGCTGCCTTTCGTGGAGCTGTGCCACTGAAGGCTTCAATGACTGGAGAAATGGAGTTAATGCCAGCTGAGTATTTTGGCCAGGAACAGTAATTTAACAGCTGCAGATTCCATTTTACAAAGAAAGCAAAACCAAGACTAAGCCTGGTGAATTACACTCACATGCAATTCATCTTCATGCATTGTAGCTAATACGTAAGTGTGCTGTGGCCATGTTAACTAAAGGAAGCTGTATAGCATGGTTTGCTGAGTTTGCCTTTTGTACGTTAGGTAGGAATAATTTTTAGTCAAGAAAATGTGGCAGGAGGCCTGCATGCATGAACAAGGAGCTCTTGACTAAGCTCAAGCATAAGAAGGAAGCATACAAAAAGTGGGAGCTGGGTTGGGTGACCTAGGAGGAATACAGAGGCACTGTCTGAGCATGCAGAGATGGGATTAGGAAGCGAAATGACACCTGGATTTGGTGAGGGGTGTGGAGGTCAAACACTTGTGTCTTTATAAGTTTATCAGATGCAAAAGGAAAGTTAGGGGAAATACCAAGCAACTGCTGAACAGGATAGGGGTGAGAAGGGACATAGAAAAGACCAAGGTCCTGGTTGCTGTCTTTGCCTTCATATTTGTTGGTAAGACTTGCCTTCAGGAATCCCAGATCCCTGAGAGCCATGGGAAAGTCCGGAGCATAGAAGACTTGCACTCAGTGGACAGTCAGGCAGGGGAATATTTAAACAACCTGAACATGCACAGGGCCATGGAATCTGATGATCCATGAGTGATGTAGGAGCTGGTCAATGTAATTGTGAGGATGTTCTTTATTATCTTTGAAAGGTCGTGAATCCGGATAGGTTCCTGAGATTTAGGAGAAAGTATATGTCCCTTCTCTCTTCAAGAAGGGCAAGAATATGAATCTGGGGAAACACAGCAGGTCAGCCTCATCGTAGTCACTGGCAAGGGGATGGAGCGAATCCTCCTGGAAGCCATTTCCAAGCATTTGAAGGACAAGAAGGTGATTGTGCGTAGTCCTCATGGATTTATGAAGAAGGAAATCATGCCTGACCAACTTGATAGGCTATGGTGAAATCACTAGTTTTATGGATGAGAGGAGAGCAGTGAATCTTGTTAATCTTGATGTGATGTTAGTAAGGCTTCTGGCGGTCTCTCTCATAATGTGCTCATAAACAACCTGATAAGGTACAGACTACATTAGTGGGCAGTGAGGTGGACTGCAAAGTACCTCAGCTGCAGAGGTTTGTGATCATTGGCACAAAGTCCCATTGCAGGCCAGTCACTAGTGGGGTAGCCGAGGGCCAATATTGGGGCAAACACTGTTGAAATGGCAGGAGTGGTTGGTATTGCTATTGACATCGCTATTCAGAGGGACATCAACAGGCTAGAAAAAAAGGGCAGACAGGAATCTTGTGAAGAACAAAGGGAAACGGTAAGTCCTGCACCTGAGAGGAAAAACCCCATTCAGTACATGCAGGGGCTAACTCATTGGAAGGAAGTTTGTTGGAAAAAGACCTGGTTGAAAAGGTGTTCTGGTGGACAGCAAGTTGCTGCAATGGTAGGTTGCCAGCAGCTTGAAGGAGGTGATTCTTCCACCTACTGATTACTAGTGGGGCCATCACAAGAGATATGGACATACCACACAAAGTCTAGCAAAGTGCCACAAATTTCATTAAGGGACTGGAGCATCTGATAAACAAGGAAAACCTGAGAGAGCTGGACCTGTTTAGCCCAGTGAGGAGAAGTCTCACTGTGATCTTATGAATTTATGTAAACACATACACACTTCTCGGTGTATCTCAGTGAAGGGGCAAGAGACAATAAGCATGAACTGAAATTCAGGAACTTCAGTTTAAAAGCAAGAAAAATCTTTATTATTGTGGTGATGTTCAGGCCCTGAATACATTGCTCAGAAAGGTTGTGGAGTCTCCACCTTTAGAGATCTTTGAAATCGGACTAGCCAAGGTTTTGGATACCTTGTTATAGTTGACCTACTGTGAGCTGGGGGTTAGACTAAGGACAATCCAGTGGTGCCTTCTGACCCCTGTGATTCTATAAATATACCAAGGAGTTTAGCAGTACATGGAATCTGGTTATTCGTGATAGTTTCTGATATCATTTTTGTTGCATGGAAGATATATTTCCTATGAGACAATACATTTTGAGCTGAAAAGATAATATTTTTTTAGTATATGATCCTGAAAGGACTGAAATGTTTTCAAATGTCACCTGGCAATCTGTTTATAAAATACAGACACTCTGTTTTATTTCAAAGACTCATCTAGAACTATTGATTATGACTATTATTTAAAGATTTTTTAGTTGAATATTTGAAATGTGATGTAAATTTTTCTCCGGGCTTTCAGTTCTGTGTTGGATGATTGACCACAGGTGAAAAAGTACTTCTAGAACAAACGATACCAGCCATCTGGATTCCTTCTTTAACAACAAGCTGTCCTTAGATGAGAATGATCATTCACTGTCTATGTTGTAGTTTGTTTGTTTTTCCTCTTGGTAAATGTCCATATACTGGATTCGTAGATGTGGATTTTCATTCCCATTTTATCTGCTGTTTTGAAATAGTTTTGTAAGTGACTTCAGTGACCCAGTATGTGGCCTAATAACATTCTAATGACCAACCTAGAATAACTTATCTCCTGGAATCTGTAGCTATATGACTTTGCTATATCTTTTTTTTCCTCATGCTTCTGAAATAAAAGAAGAAGAAAGAATGATAAAAATAAGTGTTTCATAAGTGCTTTAGTATATTAAGTTATTTTTGTCCTTTATATTCCCTTTTCTCCATTTGTTCTCCATTTACATGGGTTTCTTTTAGCAGCTTGTTTTCAAGCCTGGAGGAAAAAAAACCAAAGATTTGAGAGGTGAGTGTGTGTTTGCGTACGGGGGGCAGTTCTTATCCAAGCACATAAGTTTCTAAGTGGAGGGTGCAAAAAGGACAGGGTCAGACTTTTCCAAAGTGGTGCTTAGTGCCAGGATGAGAGACACCAGGCATGAACTGAAACAACAGGGAGCTCCAAGTGAATGTGAGGAAAAGCTTAATTCAGTATTGAGTGAAAGTGCCATTTTCAAAGAAGAATTTAATTTAAGGAATAAAGACTCCACCTTTCGGGCCATCGGCATGAGTGGTTGTATCTGGTAAAATAATGAGTTGTACAAAATTATTTTATAGCCCTGTTGTGATCCCCTTCTGTAACAAACATGCTGCTACACTTGTTGAGTTAATCCTACTATTTAATTCCTAGTAACTATATTTTAAAAACTCTCTCTGAATCTGAAGTATTTCATACCTTTTAACTACTGGGTTCTAAAGTATTTATTTTATACCTTTTAACTACTAGATATTCATTTATCTTTATTCTTTTAACAGATTTCCTTTTTGTTTTGAGATTTTAATTATAAAAACTTCTACACTTTCAAAATATCTTTAAAAGTCTGTTAGCAGACTTTAATGTCCATGTTGAAAAATTTAACAAACTGAAGGAACTCTGTTCTTGGGTGAAGAATGCTTAAAATATCTAACATACAGTAAAGAATTATAGCAGGCAGCTTACAGGATATCCAGGCACTTAGGAAAAACTGCTTATGGCCTTGCAACAGGAGGAAAAAAAGGAAACGGGAGGAAAAAAAAAAAAGGCATTTCTAACCGAGTTTATTAGTATGTAACTGCATTTCAACATTCAGTTACTGCCTTAAAGATGAATTAGAGAGAGTTTATTTTTCCACACAACAGCACTGTTTCTGCCATTAAAATAAAATTGTACCTATTAGATCTTCATTTCTTCCTTCTTGCCGGAGGACAATCACAAGGTCTTTGAAGGACGGAAACGTTAATGTCACATGAGGATACTGCCTGAGCCTCAGCCTCCAGAGAAAGGATGTGGATTTGTGTTTGCAGTGTACTTAACTTTACAGTTTATGCAACATTCAGGTTTCTTTTGAAATAATTGGCATGCTCCCTACTGAGTTCTAAGGACCTTTGAATTTAGCAAGAATTGCATGTAGTTCATCTGAGTTCAGCATATATTAATTTTGCCCAGTGTTACCTGCAGGAAACATAATCTAATTGTAGTTTCTGTTCATGAGGTAATTACACTGTAGAGCATGTTGGGAACCACAGATATATTGAGGCATGAGATAGAAACAAAGTGAAGGGGAGATTTTAGGGAAAGTGGTTTCTACATCCACGCAACCCGAAAGATTGGTACGATGCTTCCTACAAAGAAGTTCAAGGTACTGCATTACACTAAAGTGCTGCAACACTTTTGCAGTTTACAGTAGCTTCAGAGTTGCCCTGCATAACACACTAGCTTTGAGATGTGTCACTGACGTCGTCAGAAAGTTGGTAGTTTATATGTGTAATAGTGCATTAGTGAACAAGGTTTCAAATTCACTGCAACACAGTGAATATATGCATATCACAAAAATTATGTAACATTTGAAGTATTTGTTTTCTGATATTAGGTAAAAGGACTACTTCCCATATGTAGTCAACATTAGCAGTTTTAAGAGAAAAATAATGTTAAATCATTTTTAGAAATAGAGAAAGAGTACAGCTGCTTGAAGTTATAAGCACTGAATTGTTCAGTCTGATGGGAATTTTCAGCTGAGGATGTAGATCTAATCATTTGAGATGAAAGCATTCCTAGGCAGAGACTGCTTCTGAAATAACGGCAAACCTGATGCATAAAGTGTTATCTAAGCAGCAATGCTAAAATAATTCTGGACAGAAAATCAGTCTGAAACATAAAGCAGCCTTTTTTTTTTTATTTTTTCTTTAAACTGCCTTTAAAGTCATCTGCGTCTTTGCAGAATGGTGCTGAAGACAGTGCAATGCACTACAACCCAGATAATAGTAAATTGCTAGGGAAGATGAACGACAAAAGAGATATAGCTTTCCAAGCACGTGGAGAAGCTGCAGATATCCAGAAGGGATTAAAGGAGAACCACAGTGTATCAAAGATTAGTGTGATGTGGAGGAGAAGTACGTGTTAACCCACCAAATGGTGAGAGGTCCTTCTCTTCTGTGCATACGAGTTTGCTGTGATGAACAGGTCTCTGGCTCTTCTATTGTGAAAGCTCTTGTCTTCAGTTTAACCTCTGTGAGTATATAGGTTGCTTTTGCTTTCAGAGCCCAGCTCTTAGGAAGCTTAATACAGAAGAAAGTGTGTCTAGACGTCTGCTATATTATTGATGTAATGCTTTCTGAAGGTGTCAGACAAGTTAGAGGAATTAATGTTTTGGAGAAAATCTTGGGAGAAGACATGTCTTCTCGTATACCTATCAGGTTGCTCTAGAAAGCGTGAACATACATAGTAGAGATTGTGCTTAAACTAAAAAGACATGTGTGTTCAGGGAGGTGGAATGGGGAAGGCTAATGGGGAACTATGGCGTAGCAATTGCTCTTCTAAACAATACATTTTGGGCAGCTCTTGAAGTTGAGCTAACCTGCAGTATCTGGTATTGGCATGAGGAGTTGGGTGACAATGAAATGAATTATGTGTTGCAACTGAGTATATCTACACATGACTTGGGGAATTGGAGAGCTCTGGGGTGGGAGAGTTTAGGAGACTGTCCAATCATGCCAGTTTTTAGCTTTAAAGCTAAACTTGACTAAAGCTCTACTAAAGTAATTAGAAGTTCTACTTCTCACTAGATATACACACTCCCAGTTGGTTCTCACCTAATGCTCACCTAATGTCTTTTCCTTTTTTTTTTTTTTTTTCTTTGGATATTACCCTCCTCCCAAAATAGGGAGCCTGCTTATCCTGTATCATTTTGTCTTGCCAATCACTCCTATTTATCCAACAGGATGTTTCGCCTATTTGAGTTCCCTTGTGCTTAGCTTTTATTTTATTTTATTTTCTCCTGGAAAGTTCTGTTATTTGGATGCCTCCTACCTGCAGCTACATCCATCTTTGTCCCTTCTGCTCACATACTTACGTAAAATTGTGTCTGGCTATTTAGTGGCATTACAAAATGCTTATATACTATTATTAGTTATGCTATTTCAGGACACTTGTATTTGAGTTTAAGGCAAGCTGATATTAATTACATCCTAATTAGTACATTTATAATTGATAGTTGTCACAGGCCTATTGGTGACTGGCAACTGGAATAAAACAGCCCATTTACAGGGCAAGATCACTTTAATTCAAGGATATTTGGAAACTTTAAATGATTGTACACATTTTAGATATGCAACTTTATACCATCCTGTAACCAAATTTTAAGATGGTAGAAGAATTTAATATAAAAGCCCCAGTACAATATTTTAAAATATCAGAAGTCACATTTTCTTATGATAGAAAATAGAAGATTTTCATTAGCTGCAAAATAGCCCAATTTTATTTTAATTTACTTACAAAATAATATAGAAATATCCAAGACAATTACTCCAACAGCTTATGAGTGAGCAGCTCTCCTTTCTGTCATCATGTTTCAGTTGCAAGCTCTTCATTGACACAAAAAAGGCAAAACTGAAGTCCCTTCCCATGCTGTTTGCATGGGTACTACAAAGCAGTAGCTGTTCTTTTTCTTCACATTGTACTCTAATGCTTAGGCATTATTGCCTTTTGTTCTATTTAATACTCTGAAATTGTTCTTACTGTGATAAAGGACCTTATTTGATGTTGTACCGGGTTTGCCTGGCAGATCGTATTTTAGGTTGTTTCAATCTACAGGAATATTCAGCAATGGTAGCAAGAAAGGAAGTTAGAGAAAAATCTGTTTGGGGAATTAAACGTTGTTATTTCCACAGCGTAATTGCCAGATGTTTGCAATTACCTTTTTTTTCTGAGACTATGTGACAAAATAAATACTGCTAGCTAGCAGTCTAGATCTTCAAGTAAGAGAAATTATTAGTACTAAAGATACAGCTGTTACTCTGGAAGGAGAGGGGGAAAAAAAAAAAGGTGCTAGCTCTTCTTCAATGCTCTCTTTGGTGTAATTACATCAGCTCGTGCGTTTCTGGGTTGGCGGATGCAGTGCCTCCTGAGATTCTGTCCCGTGCTGCAGAACGGTGGCTTTGCCTTGCAGCTGCTCCCCGGCTCTGCTCTGACAAGATGGTCCTGCTGGTCCCTCACTGCGTCTTGTGGAGCTTGTGGCACAGAGAGGCAGGTTGGAGGGCAATTTGCACAGTATTGAGAAGTTTGTACTGCTGTTTCTTACTCGTACTTGTTTAGTAATGGGACTTCTAGACATGTTATTTTTCAAGGGCTGTTTCAAAAGAGATTCAGCAGAGACATTTAATGGGATTTGGGCATAATTTTTAGGCCTCTCTGAGAAAAAAAAAAAAACAGTTTTTGTTTTTAACATCACTGTACTTAAGAAATGCTGAAGGCATTGGAATAGGTAACAGGGTTGTTCGTAAGGTCCTTTTGCTGGAAACTTACGTTTTCCCTCTTACACCTGTCAATTTACTGCCTTCAATACAGAAGGAAAAAGCCATTTTAATTCTTCAAAGTACTAGACAAATTTTCAGAAAATGTGGCCTCAAGTATCAAAGGTTTGTATGACTAGTTGGATTATGTTTTTTAAAGTGTGAGTTGCAAAGCTAATGAACAACACAGAATGCTTAGTCTGATTCAAAGGCTAATAAAGCCAAGGAAGACAGTACACTATTTTCTTTTACACTATATAGACGATAACATTGCAGGACCTCTCCAACCCTTAGTCGGTGGTGGTGGTGTTATGAGCAGGTTTAACTTCTTGCTGGCTGTTGGGATATTGACTTTGAGGAAGCCATTGCTTGGTCGTAATCCTTCTTGTTGTACAAGATATATTGGATTAGAATTTTGAATTTTCCATTGCATTTCATAAGCCTTCTACTGAAGGGGGAAAGAGGCAAGAATGGAAAAGTTGGAAAGAGGTTATCTACACAAAAAAAAAGGAAAAATATGCTTTGTGTTTTGGGGACGATGGACCATAACATAAGAAGAACAACTTGAAATTATTTCGCAGACTAACAGGAAGTATTGCAAGGAAATAAATTAGGTAAATCAGAGAGTTATACTGGTAATTGTTGTATTAGTTAGAATACAGGTGATTTTTTTTCTTAGCATTTGTTTCTTATTAAGTCTCTAATGTCAAATGTAGTTTGTGTATTAAGGTTCACCATTATTAACAATTGTTTTGCCTTTTTGGTTGGTGTTTTTATGTAAGGAGCATAGTTATCTAATTGCTTTGCTTTTTAAGGTCAAAATAAGCATTTCTTTCTACATTTCTACATTTCTTTTTCTGCCCTCCATTTTTTTAATCTGCTACTGCATCTTGTGCATAGTGTAGCTATATAGTTATAGTGGAACAGATTTTTCTAACAGATTCTGCTGAGTCCACCTGTTGTTACATGGATGTAAAAAATTTCTAGGGTGATGAAAGACTCCAGCTGAAATGCCTCAGAAAAAAAAAATTAGTTTTAATTAACATACACACACACACATAATTATGTATATATGTATGTATGTATTTCTGCTCATGTGTAGCGTAAGAAAGATAATTCTGTTATTTAGGTCTCCTGATTTATTTTTGCACAAGAATATATGTGTAATTTTCTATAAGAAATGATCAGATAAAAATGATAGATTGCTGTCTCTAATACATCCTTAATGCTGTTTCACTTGAATGTTTCTTACATGTCCTTGAAAAAATGAGCAATTTATTTTATCTTGCTGTACATATTTGACTCTTCCTGCATTTTCACTGTCATGAGGTGTATGATGATTGATCTTTGCCACCAATAACTTATCCCAAACTTCCACCAATTCTGTTTACACCAACATTATCTTCCCCTTTCCATTTACATGGTACTGTTTTGTCGTGGTTTAGGTCGTCTACACTTTTAACTGTATAGCTAAAAAGCAGCTGGAAGTAAATATGCTGCTTGTAACTGTGGAATTAGAGATGAGTGTGTTCTCTAGTCCTTCTTCTTGGAATGGTATGATGATCCTGCATCCTGTGAGCATGGAGCAGCTGGCCCTGCTGAAGACTGGTGTGCCTTGCGTGGAAAATTCAAGCTACGTATTCCGCTGGGGTAAACGAAGGAAGCAGTTCTCGGGGTTCTCTTCCTTTGCGCTTGGCCCTGTGCTGCCAGCTCTACTGCTGTTTGCAATCAGTTTCCTCATATCCCAGACTTCCTGAGGTAAGTAGCCAGATAAAAATGTGCTCTTTCCTTGCCTTTCCTTTTTCCCACTCTTTGAGCCTTTTGAAGAGAGGGTTTCTTCGCATGTTACAGCATAACTTAAAAATATAAAATAAAAAAAAAAAGGAGGGGGGATTAGTGAATATAGATTTCCTTCCTCTCCCCACTTCCCCCGGCCCAAACAAAGAACAACTCTGCTACTGCTTCAATAAGCATTTGTCCTAAACTACTTGCAATTTTGAATGATGGAGACTGGAACAAGAAAATATGCAGAAGAATTTTTTTAGATGCATAAACTTTGGTAGCCTTTGGGTTTGTTAGCACTCAGACAGTCCCACTAAGACAGGGAGCGCTTCTGTAGGCTGAACAGTGTCAAACCAGAGCAGGAAACTTCCTCCTCAATTTGCGGATTACTTAAGTGAAGACTGTAAAACTACATTAGGAAAGAGAGACAGTTAGTGACTTGACCAAGATCGTATTCTAAGCACTGAAAGAATAGACAGTAAAAGCCATGGTAATAATAATAGTAATAATAATAATAAAAGTCTGCTTGGTGCAATAAACTAGAATAATTCTTGACATTTGTGTCTGAATAGTCCTTTCCAGGATTCTCACTTTTAATATTCATTTGATATGGATAGTGGAGAAGGTATGTAGTAAAGCAAAAGAAAAAAATATATTCTGTGGAGTCTGGAGTTGCCTGAAAATTTACTCTGAAAATGATTGCTATTATTTAAAACAAACAAACAAACAAACAAAAAATCCTACTTTACTGCAAAACCTTTTTTGTTTATCTTGCACCTCTGCTGCTTTGTTTTGTATGTCTTTTTTTATCACCCATCTGCTTATATAAAAACATATTGTCCTTGAAGATTGTTATTTGTCTCTTTGCTTTCAACCAAGCAAGTTTTATTAAATAACAATTCAATATTCTAGTGAATTCTTCTTCAGTATATATTATTTTATTTTGGTATTATTCTTGTATGACTTAAAAACTGTAACATATGTCTGTGAATCCTTTCAGTGCTAATTTGAATAGAAAAATAGAGAACAACTTTAGCTCGAGGGTTAAATTACTGTAATCTGAGTTACTTTGTTTTGATTGTATTCAACATTATAATGTATTTGTGTAGCTCTTCTAAGATTCATCATATTAGACAAGACCAGGAATGTATTTGAAGCAGAAACAGAACAATTTTCCTGTTAAAGATGTTACAAATTCCCCTCATGATTAGTATTACACATTCTATGCGTTAATGCTGTTTTTCCCCTAGTAGTGACACCACTGAGCTTCTATTTAACAGGTATTGCAAGCAAGCTTTTGTTATTTGCTCCTCCCATCTAATCTAATAAACTTCAGGAGTGACCAGGCTGTGTATCTTCCCTTCCTTTAAACACGTAAATACATATTTAAAAGGAAGTTGCTCCCATGCACTTACGCTTCATGGTCTGAATTCTGTGGACTAATGCTCCTAATGATGCTTCCAATCTGCATAGCTACGTCCTCATGACACTACATGGGGTGTCAGGAGCTGTTTCCTATGTGCTCCCCTAGTTCTCCCAGAGAATCAGAAGTCCAGGACTTGGCTTAAGCTTTAAGTGATCAAGGGACTGTCACTTGCTAGTGGAAATTCTTGTAAGGCACTTCTGAAAGTCTGGGAGAGAAAGTTAAACTGTTTGCATAGACACAGCTAGTTGGGTTGAAAATGTAAAGAAAATGGTTCTGACTTTCTTTTACGGGCAATTTACAGCACTTTGACAATGCTAACGGCTGTTTAAAACTGACAAAGTGCTTTCCAGTAGAATTAGGATAAATGTCAGGTCTGCTGTACTTCAGGCCTATTGAAAGCGCCACCCTATTTGCCTAAAACTTTTTTTTTTTTTAATTACCTACACTTCACCTTGCCCTGGAGCAGGTCAGAGTGGTCATTCAAAAACAAATAGATGCTCCATGCTAACTAGCTTATTCCTCGTCCGCATTGATCGCTACATCCTGTTTCTTCCCCTTTTTCCTTGACCTGCTTGAATGTCTGCAGGTTCCCAAGATTTTAGGTAAGCCTATTTCAGTTTCAGGAAACATTGCTTTGAGATGCCACATTCTGCTGTGGTAGTACTCATTGGTGTCAATTCTGTCTAAGACGTCTTTAACAACAGTTCCTTTAAAACACATAAAGTGTTTTCTATTATACTAGAGAATAGTAGATATTATTTCAAAAAGGCAGAGGGCTGTTTTCCATTTCTCCAAGGGCAGGAGCAGGGAGGAAGAGGGAGAGACATTAAAAACAATGTGGAATTATGCTTTATATGTAGCTGGCATTTTGAATTCACGTTTTATAGGAAATACTTAATTGCAGCTTCTAATTTGGAACAAAAATAAATCTATCCCAAGCTTCACAAGAAATTAAAATACTGGAAACAGTGAATATTTTTGTAATTTCAGTTACATTATTTCATTTCACTTTTCACTGTAACTGTATTTTAAAACATTGTACTTTCTAAAAGCTTAGAATTGTTCTCTTTTCTTGGAAAGCTCACTTCCGTTTTGTTACAAGAATGGAAATTCTCATTATGTAGGCATAAATTTCTATCTATATAATTTTAAGTGCCCTGTAAGAAGACAGCACACAGAAGCTGTGCTGTTGGTACCTTTAGAAGATGCTTTTCCAGGGGAAGTTTTAATTTCATTTAAATGGTGTATTTTAATGAATAAGCCCTTTTATATGAAAACTTTTTAGCTGTATTACAAATTATATCAGTGTGTAATTTATGCATTTATGCCTCATTAAGACAATGCTGGAAGCAAGAAGGCATGACTTCCTATCATGTTTCTTAAAACTGCGAATCACAGAATTACCAGTCATGTGTTCAAGGTTAATACTGCTGTAAATGGAGGAAAAAAAAGTGTCCCCTTCTGCTCAGGTTATGGCAATTATATCAGTTTATTCTGTGTTCAGAATAAATATGATCAGTGGAGGAGGATTTTTCAAAGAACCTAAGGGAATACAGTGATCAAAATTGCTGCTATTCAGTGAAAGGAGGAAAAAATTAAAAATTCCCATCTCGGTGTCAAATTCTGTCACTACTACATTTGAAGTATCCAAAAGTACACCCGGGACAGGACTTTGCTATTAGCTTGGAGGTGAGTTACTGCACGCAGGCCATGAAAGGCTGCTGTGTGCCCCGCGAGGGGAAGGAGGAAAGCATGACAGAGTTAGCAGGCATCTGTCCCTTCAAGTTCTCCTTCCCGTGCTTTACCCTGTTTTGCTCATGGATTGCCAAAACTAGCAAAAAGTGGGGCATCTAGCTGTAGTAGCACTTGGCATTTTTCATTAAAATGGCCCTTCTACTTGTAACTCTGACATTTATAAAATAGTGCATGCGTGTGCTCTCTTCCTGAACATTTGGCTTTACTAATTGCCACTTGCAGCGTTCATTAATCTAAGCGGCTGGACTCATCTTTTCAAACAACAGGTCTCCCTGGTACTGTTGTATTTGCTAATGCCCATCAGCAGGCTCGCGATTTTAAGGTGATGCTTGGCACTGAGTGTGTGTCGTGTTCGGATGGAGGGCTGCTCCTTGCAAGCACGGGGATGACAGTCCCTGCCCTTTCCTCTCTGGGAATCTGTTGCAGTCATCAGCGTGACAGCCTGTAAGAGAGTCAGTGAGTCAATTGTAAATTCATTGACCTTGCCCAGAAATAATATTATCTGGAATAGCTTCAAATGTCATACAGATTTCTGGTTGCTCTTGTGGGGGATGAGGGTCTGATCTTTTAAGTATTTTTGCACAGGGATGGCCTTACTAATGTGCCCAGTTTGTTCCAATAGGGCCTGTGCTTTTCTGATTAATAATTCTTGCATGGAAATATTTGCAGAGTTAGGCCTTGCTTTAAATACTTAAGTCTGATTTCTGATGTTGTTTCTTAAACAATATGTAAGTTTGTAAAAGATAACACTTCCTTTTGCACGTTTCTAGCACTCTCGAAGTGTATCTACTATTTATCCTCTTAATCAGACTTTCCTCTGTGGCAATAGCTACACATTTGCCATGAACTTCTCATCAAAATTGATGCTCTTAGATCCCTTCAATTACTCTTTGCCTAACTTTTCCAATGTATCAAATAGGAATAATTGTCCTTTGAATGCTGAGTATGGGGTTTAGTGATATTCATCAAAACTGAGAATGACTTTGTCCTTCTAATATTTACTTTCTAGAAGTGTGATCAGGTTTTGCAAAGATCAGCTGAAGAATAGCTAGAATGTGAAATATCTGTATTTTGTTGTTGGAGTTTTAGTGCTTCCTTTGAGTCGCAAATGTGACTGTCCTTACTAGTCCCTACAACATGCACACCATGATGATGCTGGGTGCCTGAGGTTGTCAGGAAGGAACATGTGAGTTGAAACCAGCTCAGACCTGTGTCTTTTTCCACATCCTTTTGTTAGTTGTTCAGTTTATATACTCTGTGTGGGGCTGAACCATATATATGCTCCTCCAGTATTGGTTTTGGCTAACTCAGGGAGACAGTCACAGTCCTTTGATGAATTCAGACTAAAACACATATGCAAGCAAGCAATTGTTCCACTCAATTGTAGTATAGTCAATTGGTCCACTGTTTTTTTTTTCTAGAAGAAAGCCTGCCTTCCAGTCCCCTTTGCATCCAGATGAAGTCAGCTTTCTTGGCAAGGGCTGTGATCAATCCCTCCTGTCCTTCTTCCCTGAAGTTCATGGGTACGTGGCCCTGGCCTGTCTCCTCAGAGCCTCTTCAACTGTAGGGTCTTTGTGGTGACGTTCTGGACATGAGCATCTGTGCCAGCCAAGATAGCTGAAATTGTTTTAGCTATAGAAGTGTGGTTGTGGCAGGGATGAGCACAAGTTGGACAAGATGCAACTGAGACATTGTAAGTGATAGAAGTAAATATTTTCAGAAATACACACTTTTCGATGTCCACCTAAGGAATGGCTTGTATTACCCATCTTACTAAAGACTATTAATAGCAAAGTGGGTACCCAGTGATGTTTAGTTCTATCAGCTTAATTATTCAAATAATATTTGGTACATTTTGGCCTACCACGTAAACGTATGTGCATCTACTATTGTGTTAAATGTTTTTTCAGTATCTGTGTTTGCTTATAGAACACCATAATTGTGTAGGTAATTCAGCATTATAATGTCATATTTAGTTTTCTTAGAAGTATAATAACTTGATGAGAAAGTATTTCTAATTACTATTAGTGATTTGCTATACTTCTTTCTCTCTTTCCTTTTTTAATTCTTTCAGTAAACTTTGCAATAGACAGTCATTATGGTGCCTTACTCTCTGTAACTGTGTAGGATTATAGATTATCTGTCTCAATGCAGCCTTGACAAATTATAATGCATCAGAAGTTCTGTCAAAGTGCGTGTGTGTGTCTGTAACCAAAATTGTAATATGGATTCTGAAATTATATTGTACTGAATTATAACAAATAAATATCATGCATTTACGAAGTACTTCAGGAAAAAATACATGAGTTTATAAAGGAAAATAAAGTGGAAAAAGTCCTTCCCTTATATCAGTAGGTGCCAAATCTCCCAAGCTAAGGAATTCTGTGGTTATTGTTTTTAATGCAGCTTTAAGTGACTCTAGTTGGATTTCATTTTTATGTGGAAGTTTATGTCCGTTTAGGATTAGGTTCCTATAGAGTGAATTGAGGTCAAATACCAGTTGTAGTCAGCTGGTACCTCTGAACCTGCTGAGGCCCAGATGTAGGACACAGTGTGCAATAAAGACTTTAGATTAGAAACACAAGAAAAAGCATTCATGCGAGAAACAACTTGCTGTGAGAGCTGTTCCTTTAAATAAATAATTGTGTTTATATTCCCGGTTTCATGATTTCTTTCTTTTTGCAGTAGAGATGACTTTCACAAGTAGAAAATTTGGAGATACTGTATCCTGTATAGGACCAGAGAATAGTTTGGGTTTGAAACACAGGCTACTTGAAAAGTGAAAGCCTTATAGTTTAAATCCTAGTGAGTTCCCATTAGTTAATCTTTTCAGAACCTGCAGATATTAAGTGGTCTTAATAGGCTGGGTAGTTAGCTATTTCTGTGGAGTGAAGGTGCACTGGATATGTCAGAAAGTTCTTACTAAAGCATGAAGAGGAGCATTTTATAGAATAATGATGATTTCAAAGAAAGTGTTCTAAATTGCATGAGAAATTGTTGCAATAAATATTATTTTAGCTTTTATTTTCTAACTCACTTTGCTTATCCCTGTAAGTCCTGTGATAACCAATATCAAAGCTTTCCCTTCTGATTCTTTATTAGTCTACAGTGGTTTATTCCTAATTTGTATTTCTTCTCTTTGTCCTGCTCTCTCTGACACTTGCACAGACATACCTTGCTTGTATTCGTGATTCTGATTTTGCTTCTAGCAGCTAGAGGTACTACGTAGCATTATTCATATTCACATGGTACTCCTGTAACTATTGATGAACAAGAGCCTTATGTTCTATACATTTTGACAAAGGGAGTGTATATTTGTATACGCTTTACCAACACACTGTAAAGGTGTCATAGTAGCAGCTGTAATTAATAATAAAGCAGGAGCACAGCTCATGGTGCATCGTTTGCTGTAGCAAACCAAGTGTGTGTGTCTGCTTGGTTGTTATGATGATGAATAATAACCTGCAGCATGCTATTTTAGTGTCTTCTTTATGAAGGAGGCTCTACTAGGCAGGGTGGCACCTGCATTCTTATGGTTCACATGGTCCAGAATGGTTTTTCTGCCAGTTTTCATGCAGTAGCTTCAGTAACCTTAACCGTTCCTAACTTTGAACATGTAATTTCTACTGAATGCATGTTTTTTAAATTTAGACACACAGTACCTGGTTAGATTAGGGCAATACTGAGCAAATGGATCCTTCTGTCACCAAAAGTTCCTTCTCACTCAGATGGAGGCTTCCTCTGAGTCATTATACTTGTGAAGTAATGATCTCCATAAAGATAACTGAGCAAGTATTTTTGGCAGGTTAAACATATATCATTGAAGTACTTTTTTGCTGAAATTTAACAGCTAGACTCTTTCTTTAAAATATCAGTTGATATTTTAAACATTTCCCGTCCTGTATTAAAGGTATTTCAAAACTCATCATAGAACATACAAATGTGTTGGTTTATAATGACTTACAAATGTCAGCTGTTATGAACTTTATATGTCAAGTGTAGATTGTATGGACAGACTGATCAGTTTTCAAGTAAGACTTTGCCTTCATACTTTGCCTTTTCAGATGAGGTTCCTGGGTTCTCTAACTTTCCTTTGAAGACAAATTTTTGCTTTGATGAGTATTAATAGCTCTTAATAGCTATTAATGCAATTAATAGCTATTAAGAGTTTTTTTCTTGAAGTAACTTATTTTTAATGCAGATACTATTTCAGGTGCAGTCCCTTTAGTTAAAGTGCTCTTTTGGCAGCAAAATAAGACTTCAGTTTTTTACAAACTGCAATCATGTTTGCCTAAGTGTGTCGGCTTTGGTGTGCTTCTGAGTATTCCCCAAGCACTGCAAATTTATGAAGACTCTACCTCATAATTGTTTATCTTTTCTGTATTGCACAACCGACATGTAGCATTTCTGCATTACAAAATAGTGACTAACTTCAAATCCATCATCACAATATGGATAGCTTATTGTGTCTGAAACTTAAAAATAACATGGAGAAAAAGTAAATTATATCCTTGCCTTGAATTAAGCAGACATCTCACTTTTACTAGACTTTGTTAGGATGCTTCCATTAATGTCACAAAACATGATTTTTTTCAGATAAATTCTGAAAAAAAAATAGAGGAAAAAAAATGTATACATGGAGCAGGCTATTTTTGGTCCTTTGAATCATAGAATCATAGAATCATAGAATCATAGAATGCTTAGGGTTGGAAGGGACCTCTAGAGATCATCTAGTCCAACCCCCCTGCATACGCAGGGACACCTAAAGCACGTGGCGCAGGACTGCATCCAAGCGGGTTTTGAAGATCTCCAGAGAAGGAGACTCCACAACCTCTCTGGGCAGCCTGTTCCAGTGCTCTGTCACCCTCACTGTTAAGAAATTTTTCCTTAAGTTCCTATGAAATTTTTGATGTTTCAGTTTCCGGCCATTTCCTCTAGTCCTATCAGTGGCCACCACTGAAAAGAGACCATCCCCGTCCTCTGCACTCCCTCCCTTGAGGTATTTATATACACTGATTAGATCCCCTCTCAGCCTTCTCTTCTCCAGGCTGAACAGGCCCAGCTCCCTCAGCCTCTCCTCATAGGGCAGATGTTCCAGGCCCCTGATCATCCTTGTAGCCCTGCGCTGGACTCTCTCCAGCAGCTCCACATCCCTCTTGTACTGTGGAGCCCAGAACTGGACACAGTACTCCAGATGCGGCCTCACCAGGGCTGAGTAGAGGGGCAGGATCACCTCCCTCGACCTGCTGGAGACGCTCTTCTTAATGCAGCCCAGGATCCCATTGGCCTTCTTGGCCACGAGGGCACACTGCTGCCTCATGATCAACTTGTCGTCCACCATGACACCCAGGTCTTTCTCCGCAGAGCTGCTCTCCACAAGGTCGGTCCCCAGCCTGTACTGGTGTCTGGGGTTATTCCTCCCCAGGTGCAGGACCTTGCACTTGGCCTTGTTGAATTGCATGAGGTTTTTCACCGCCCAGTTGTCCAGTCTGTCCAGGTCCCTCTGGATGGCAGCACAGCCCTCTGGGGTATCGGCTACTCCTCCCAGTTTGGTATCATCAGCAAACTTGCTGAGGGAGCACTCTGTGCCTTCATGCAGGTCATTGATGAATAAATTGAACAGGACTGGACCAAGGACTAACCCCTGGGGGACCCCACTAGCCACAGGCCTCCAACTAGACTCTGCACCGCTGATCACCACTCTCTGGGCCCTGCCATCCAGCCAGTTCCTAATCCATCTCACTGTCCACTCATCTATCCCACACTTCCGGAGCTTGCCCAGGAGGATGTTGTGAGGGACGGTGTCAAAAGCCTTGGTGAAGTCGAGATAGACGACATCCACCGCTCTCCCCTCATCTATCCAGCCGGTCATTTCATCATAGAAGGCTATCAGGTTAGTCAGGCAAGATTTTCCCTTGGTGAATCCATGCTGACTACTCTTGAGCACCTTCTTGTCCTCCATGTGCCTGGAGACAACGGCCAGTATGAGCCGTTCCATCACTTTTCCGGGGACGGAGGTGAGGCTGACTGGCCTGTAGTTGCCTGGGTCCTCCTTCTTGCCTTTTTTGAAGACTGGCGTGACATTGGCCTTCTTCCAGTCTTCCGGCACCTCCCCCGTTCTCCAGGATCTTTCAAAGATGATGGAGAGCGGCTTAGCTATGGCATCTGCCAGCTCCCACAGCACTCTGGGGTGCATCTCATCAGGGCCCATGGATTTGTGGGTATCGAGGTTCCTTAGGTGCTCTCTGACCCAATCTTCCTCTACCCAGGGCAAGTCTTCCTCTCCACCAGCTTCTTCTCTTGCCTCTAGGGCCTGGGGCTCTAAAGGGCTGCCCTTGGTAAACACCGAAGCAAAGAAGGCATTGAGCAACTCTGCTTTTTCTGTGTTATTTGTAACCAAGGTGCCCATCCCGTCCTCCAAAAAATTCTGAAAAAAAAATAGAGGAAAAAAAATGTATACATGGAGCAGGCTATTTTTGGTCCTTTGGTTAAGTTTGTGTAGAGTAACATATATATTTTTAAGCTCCATTCACCAGGTACAAGCTTCCTTATGTGCCTGTGAAGAATTCTGCAGTAAGAACTTGCTTATTCTAAATAAATGAGCACCTAGTCAAGAATGGTCTGAATTCTAAAAATATGCTTAACTTGAGCTTAGGCATCTCACAGCTGTCAGCTAAATCCTTCAGCTTAGCCAGAATTCCTCATGGTTCTTTGACTTTTATTTGTGAAAGCAAGTCACTCAGTAATCTATTTTATCTTGGATTTAAAAAAACAACAGAATGAGAAACAGTAAAGACAAAATGCTCTTCCAGTATTTGGAGTGATAATTTGGTTGATTTGCACAAAGAGTGATTGTGGAAGGAGAGAGAGTTTGAAAATATTTGGAAAGGGTTCCAGAGTTCTAGGAGAAGATAACAGCTTGTGCCTTTAATCTAGAATTCATCTCACTTAGCTTAAAACACCAAGCTAGTTTCCCCAAGTTTTCTCCATAACCATTCCAGAGCTATGTTCCTTTGCAGGTTGATTTACTAGGATCTTTCTTTTTTCCTTAGATTATAAAAGAAGATTAGGATAACTTATCCAAGATCCCTCAATTAAATGGTCAAAGTTAGATAAGACTAATCATGACTTTCATCCTTTAGCCTCCTTTGACTGCAACAAGGGTTGAGATTCTTTTATTTTCCTCAGTCCTTTTTATTATAAAGAATCACTGGAGCAGGAGAGACAAATGGAAGATCAGCTCATAAGGGGTAAAACTACTGTACGATACAGATATGGCTGCCCAGCACAAAGCTAAGTATCTAAGTATCATCATCTAAGTACATCTAAGTATGTAGATGGCAGTATGTATGTTTGTTATTATGATGGTGTGTCTTGCAGACAGGTAATAATGCAGGTTTGTGAGTGCTCTTTGTTGGTTCACTGTTTTAGAAACTCACTGGCGGTGTTCTTCCTGGAATGCAATTTTCATTAATGTTGTGAAGTAGTGGTTTCAGTGGCTTTAGTCTACTCCATAGTCAAATACCATTAAATAGCTGAATGAATGTGAAGGGTTTTTTCAGAAGCAATACATTGAAGTTGTGTTGTTGACATTGCAGGCAATGCAGGTACAGATCCAGAATATACAGAAATAAACATGTGCTATCACTGAAGCCAATCTTGGAGTCTCATGAACACAATGAAATCCATGTTCTGGCAAAACATGTTGGGAAGTCTGAAGTAAAAATCTCTATGTTTTCTTAATAGAGATTATTTTCAGATCAGTATAACTATTACAGCATTTTGGCCTAGTTATTTTACTGTGGTACCAAAAATGCTTAATTCAGCTGAGTTGTTGGCATGACTTGAGCTCTTAAATGTCTAAATATCTTTGGAAACATCTGTCTATAGAGAGAGTAAGGCTCCAAATGATCTAGTAGTCTCTTACAAGTCTTCTGAAAAGCTGTGCTTTTTCCACAAATGTGTTCTTTGTGTTGTTGTTTTCTGCTAACTAATAAATAAATGAGACAATGTCGGCAGTCCTAATTCGAAAGTCTGGATATTTTGTGTTGATTCTAGTTGAATTGTATTTGAAATAGAATTGATGATTTGTCATGTTATCCTGAAGCTTTAGCTAATTCATCTTCATTTGTACAGCAACACTATATTTTTTTCTCATGATTGGCTCACTTGATACTAGTAGCCTTTCAAATATCAACACTGTCATGGGAGTTTACTACAGACCTTCTGTCCAGGAAAAGGAGGTGGATGAGGCCTTCTACAGGCAGCTGTAAAAAGCCTCACGATCACACAATGTGGTCCTTAATGGGGGACTTCAACCACCCTGATGTCTCCTGGGATAATCACACAGCTAGGAACAGACAGTCCAGGAGGTTCCTTCAGAACATTGCAGATAACTTCTTGATGCAGGTGGTTGATGAGACAACAAGGGATGGGGCACTGCTAGACCTGATACTAACAAACAGAGATGGCCTAGTGGGAAATGTCAAGGTTGGGGGCAGTCTTGACCACAGTGACCACGAGATGTTGGCATTCACAATCCTGCGTGGAGGAAGCTGGATAAGAAGTAGGATTGCAACCCTCAACTTTGGGAGCTAACTTCAACTCTTCAGGGAGCTCCTTGGAGGAATCCCCTGGGTCAGGGTCCTAGAAGGAAAAGGGGTCCAGGACAGTTGGCTAATATTCAAACATCACTTTCTCCAAACTCACGATCGGTGCATTCCTACAAGAAAGAAGTCGAGCAAGGGGGGCAGGAGACCTGCGTGGATGGGCAAGCAGTTGTTGTGTAAACTTAATGAGAAAAACAGCAAATACATAATGTGGAAGAAGGGCCAGACCACATGTGAATAATATAGGAACATTGTCAGAGAATGCAGGAATGCAACGAGGAAGGACAAGGAGTTAGAGTTAGCAAGAGATATCGGGGACAACAGGAAGGGCTTCTATAAATATGCCAGCAGCAAGAGGAAGACTAGGGAAAATGTTAGTCCACTGCTGAATGGGGAGGGTGCCTTGATGACAGAGGATGCAGAGAAGGAGAGTGACTGTCGTCTTTGCTTCTGTCTTTACTGCTAAGGCTAGTCCCCGTAAACTGCAGAGCCTGGACACAAGAGATAACTGGGAGAAAGACTTTCTGCTGGTCAAGGAGGGTTGTGTTAGGGATTATTTAGGCAAACTGGACACCCATAAATCTATGGGTCCGGATGGGATGCGCCCAAGAGTGCTGAGGGAACTGGCAGGGGTTATTGCTTAGCTGGTCTCCATCATCTTTGAGAGGTCATGGAGAGTGAGGGAGGTGCCAGAGGACTGGAAGAAAACCAATGTCACTTCAGTCTTTAAAAAGGGCAAGAGGGAGGACCCAGGAAACTACAGACCTGTCGGCTTCACCTCCGTCCCTGGAAAGGTGATGGAGCAGGTGAGGATGCTCAGTAGACAGTATGGATTCACCAAGAGAAAGTTGTGTTTGACAAACCTGATAGCCTTCTATGATGGGATGCTGGCTGGATGGATGATGGGAGAGCCATGGATGTTGTCTACTTTGACTTCAGTGAGTTTTTCGATGTCATCTCCCATAGCATCCTCATAGGAGAGCTCTGGAAATATGAGTTAGATGAGTGGACAGTGAGGTGGGATTGAGACAGTTCTGCTGGATGGTAAAGTTCAGAGGGAGATGATAAATGGGACTTAGTCTAGCTGGAGGCCTGTGGCCAGCGGTGTCCCTCAGGGATCAGTACAGGCCCTGGTACTGTTCAACTTGCTCAGCAATGACTTGGATGAGGGCACAGAGTGCACCCTCAGCAAGTCTGAGCAGTCCCAGCAAACTGGTTGGAGTGGCCGACACTCCAGAGGGCTGTGCTGCCATTCAGAGGGATCTAGACAGGTTGGAGAGTTGGGTGGAGAGGAAACCCACGAGGTTCAACAAGGGCAAGTACAGGGTCCTGCACCTGGGGAGGAATAACCCCAGGCACCAGTACACATTAGGGGTTGACCTGCTGGAAAGCAGCTCTGTGGAGAGGGATTTGGGAGTCCTGGTTGACAACAGGTTAACCATGAGTCAGCAATGTGCCCTCGTGGCCAAGAAGGCCCGTGGGGTCCTGACCTGCATCAGGAGGAGCGTTGGCAGCAGGTCAAGGGAGGGGATCCTGCCCCTCTACTCAGCTCTGCTGAGGCCACCCCTGGAGTATTGGGTGAAGTTGTGGGCTCGCCAGGACAAAAGGGACAGGGAATTTCTAGAAAGGCTCCAGTGTAGAGCAACAAACATGATTAAGGGACTGTAGCATCTATCTTATGAGGAAATTAAGTGAACTGGGCCTGTTTAGCCTAGGGAAGAGAAGACTGAGAGGAGATCTGACCAATATGTATAAGTACCTTAGGGGTGACTGTAGGGAGGATGGGGCCAAACTCTTCTCAGTGGTGGCCGGTGACAGGACAAGGTACCCCTTGAGTGTAAGTTGAAACACAGGAAGTTCCACCTCCATGTGAGGAAGAACTACTTTACTGTGAGGGCGACAGAGCACTGGAACAGGCTGCCCAGAGAGGTTGTGGAGTCTCCTTCTCTGGAGATCTTCCAAACCTGCCTGAATTGGCAAATTCCTGTGCCACGTGCTCTAGGTGTCCCTGCTGGAGCAGGGGGTGTTGGACTAGATGATCTCTAGAGGTCCCTTCCAACCTCAACCATTCTGTGATTCTATTAAATATAACAAAATATATAACCTTTCTGGAAAATGGTGACAAAAGAAAGCAAATGCTGTTGTACAGAGCTTGACATTTATTTCTCTCCATTTTTGACTATTTTGGGTACTACTAGCGGCAGCTACTAGTTCTGAGATGTGCCTTGCTGAATTTTGGAAAGTATTCTAGTCTCAGTCTTGTTTTTAATGAAATCTGTGTTCAGTTCCTCCCGCTCTCTACCGAAATGTTTCTGAGTTCTCCAGAGACAGTGATGCCATGTAACAGATTCTGGTGGCTTTTTTTTTTTTTTTTCTTTGCTTTATTCTAATTATTTGCATTTGTAGCTTCTTTATTAGGGTTTGTTCCACTTTAGTGACAGGTGAAGCAGTGCAGTCTTTTACACGTTTTTAAAATCATATTCACCTATATTCTTAATTTAATAACTGTGAGCATTAGCAGAACAGTGTGCGAATAGGCCACATTCAATAGCTAGAAAAGACAGGTTACTTTTCTGATGTTTTTCAGTCCAAGGATACCTGTGTGCCTGAGAAACTGAGGTAGATGAAGAACAGGCACCATGTAGACAAGAAGAGAGGAAACAGTGGGTATTCAGGCTAGTTTTGTCACTACAGGGAGGAACATTCAGTTCTCAGTATCCAAAGAAATAGACTTCGCAACCTCTAATCGCCTCCTGTTAAAGAAACAGTATATTGGAACTCATCTGTATTCTGTCTTTGAGTATCCTCAGTGTGAAGTTATAAGTAGTCTTGTTAAAAATAGGAAGGAAGGCTCAGAGAGGAAGCTCCCTTTTTAACTTTGGGGGAATTCAGAGTAGCCAAAACTTAAAGAGTAGAGTAGATGATTGAAAAATATGAAAACATGTTGCCCTGGCAAGACTGTCAAAAGTTCTCAATCTTTGAATTTTAAGGTTAGGTATTTTATTTTAAAAGCTTAGCCATAGCTGTGTCACCTTTCAAGGGCTGCACAGAATCCATCTGACTCATTCTAAAAAACAATAATTTCAAACAAAAGAACAGTAAATGGTAAAACCTCTGAGTTACCATGGACTCAGAAGATTTACTATGTAGGTATATATTCCATCTTATCGTTTTTTGCAGTCATTTTTCCTATGTAGTACCTCATTTTTCTTATGGTACTCCAACATTGTTAAATGCTGACAGTTACATGCCTAATTCAGTAGGTTGGAAAGATGCTTAAATCTGGGAGCATTGTAAAAGTTAGCATAGCTCTGTCTTGAATTATGGTCTCTCTCAGGTGAGCTCATTAGGTTGGGGTGAGTGCCGAGTTCATGTGCTTAGATAGCTTCTGGACCAGGAGTGGAGCTCTTAGGGATGTTGTCTGTCTAGAGGGTTTTCCTGTCCAATGGACTAGTGTCCAGGTTGGAACAGATGAGGAGTTTCCAGACATGTATCTTCATCAGCATGTTAGCCTGGGGTATGGGATGTGCTTCTGAAGTGAATATGCTGCCTGTCCCCACTTAGTGCGCTGTAGTATGTGTCACAGCATGGTTGGGAAGTGCTTGAGCTGCGTGTTAGACTCTGTTGCTAGAGTAGAGTGCATTCTGTAGGAATCAAAGTGAGCAGACTTTTCACAGTATTTTGGGGAACCTCTGCAATGTGAGACCCATTCAAAGCAGCATCTCTGCTGTCATAATTGGGCACTGCTCAGCTTGCACACCGAAATGGGATAGAATAATCATTGCATTTCTGGCACTAAGTATGCTTGATTTAGTTAAATGCATGCAAATTATAGGAGGCAAATACCATATAGTAAAATCTGAGGTGCTTGGTTTATATTGGATTTCAACTGGAACCCAGGGTGATGGAGTCCCCCTAGCACTGCTCTGCACGCGAACGTCCTGAAGTCATAATGACTGGGACTCCCTTGCTGACAGAGCAGATGGATGACTTGTTATTAGCTCATAGCTGCAAAGCAGCAGTCAGTAAGAATGAACATCAGGTATCAAAGCACAGGAGCCATTTGTTTAAGTGAAATAAACTGGGGTAAAATCCAATGAGCTAAATAACCATCATTGTCTGTGATGGCACACGGATCACCGAGGAGCCCTTTTATAAAGAAATGCATTTCTGTTTAAAATGTGTATCAGCTACAGATGTGTTAGCAGTAACTAGCACAGTGGAAATGGATTTCACAAATGTTGGTTTTGATTGTCACTAAATAGATTTGCTTTTCTCTTTTGCTTAGTCTCTATCTCCAGTGCAGGTGGTTTTCCACTTATTACTTGTATTTGGCTTAGGAGAAGGCTGGCCTGGCCACCTCAATATCACCTTTCAGAAGTGCATCACTAGGTGAGATGCCCTTGGGGTGACAGCAAAAGCGTTGTTATACGCGTTTTTTCAATTGCTCTGGGTCTTTTCTAAAAGTGATTACAAGAGTCAGTTTCCCACACAGAAAAATCATAAGGCACTTTAGGTAATCTGGTGTTACAAAAGCATGAAGATGATCCTTGTGTACAGCTATGTATGGTCTCCCTGGTGCTTTGTAGTAACCAAAGAACTGCGATGAAGCAAGTTTCCTCTTTTCATTCTCCTTATCCGTTGCATTTCCCTGGCTTGAGCTGGTGGCTTTCCCTTTTTACTGCCATAAATAAAGAATTAAGTCTGGATGGGGCTGTTTCTGTTGACAGCTTTGGTGCACTTTGGATCATGTAAGTGGCTCTTTTTTTGAGATGTAGCATTAATTTATTCCCATGTGTCTAATTATTGCCTCTCAATCCTCTTTTTTCCTTACTAGAAAACATACCACATAGCTCAAAAACATGAGACAAAAATTCATCAACTTCTATCAGTTTATTAAGAATGCTGTTTGGTGGGCCAGGAATACATGGTTTTCATGCTGGGTTAAACTTTCAGATGGACAGTTCTTAGGTGGTTATTTGGGATGGATTTATTAGTGTCGATGCTGAAGTGTACAGATACCGTTACTTTTTAGTTCCTTGAAATCCAGTCTTTCTCTACAATAAGCAGTTTTCAGATTTTACTTCAGTAATGTATGGTCAGCCTGGCTGTAGCAGATCATAAGCATATTCTGATTTGGCAGTAGACTAAATGTGGCTGCTATGTTCTGTTAGAGGCCTTGTTTCATATACACGTCACCTACAGAGCCAAGAACAGCATTTGAAGCTGACCGTCCTACCTTTGTAAACCTTTCACCCCAAATAACAAGAGAAATCATAAATGCAGAGTAAGATAGAGTTGCCTGTGTAGACACCCGTACGTGTGTTAGTGCACATACATATATTGACTCAATTTTAAATATTGTCTTACTTAGTACAGTAAGTCATTCTGCAAGAACAAATTATAGTATGAATCTTTTCATGCATAACTTTTTGTATTGGCCATGCAAAAGATGTTAAACTAACATCATGTTCTTGTCTTCTAAAAGGAATGAAACACTGGCTTGCCTGCCTGCCATTCTAAGTTACAAAATATATTTGAAGGTTAGTGTTATGTATTAGCATAAATATCTATTTTTGGCTACTCACCTTGAAGTGGTTTAGATTTTACAGAATAGAAACTCAGCACTTACTTAAAAATTGTTAAGTTCCTGCAAATTACAAGGTTCTATGGCCACATGAAAGGAGGCAGAGAAAATTTAGAAAAAGTGGTAGCTGTGATTCAAAGTGCTGAGCTTTCATTTTTTGTTGTTTATCTGGTGTGGGTTTTGATTTTTCCCTGAACAAGCTGTATTTCTGTAATTATTAATGCTTTCCTGAGAAGGAAGTATATGCACATTTATTTTTTAATAATATATATAAAAACATAATTGTGTATTTCTATATTCCGTAGCAGAATATATGTACTATCACTAGTAACTACATAAAATACAGTGAGATACTAAAAAAAAAGGAATGATTCAATATTCTCAGAACAAAATTTACCAGAATTTTTGTGACTTTCTAAAAATAAATTACCAAGCAAGTGTTCAGTTAGTGGCTCATTTAAAGCTCATCATCTATTTCCTGTGCAGTCACACACTTCCCTTGATATTCAGGGGAGAGCAGGCATGGAGGAATGTTTTTGAACACTGAAAATCTGAGGATTAGAGGAAAACACTAGTCTTATTTTTCCCCCATATGGAACATCTATGAATGCACCTCTATTGCCCCATATGGAACATCTATGAATGCACCACTGCAGATTTCCAAGCACACACATTTCAACTTGCAGGTCAATGCAATGAAATGCATACAGCAAAGAAATGCTGCCTGATGGTAAAACATGCCTGCATGAATAATGGGGAAAAATATTAGTTTATAAATAAATTTACTTTTTTGGTAAATTTAGTATAAATTTATACAATTTATCCAAATTGTTAGAATGTCTTTTGTCTATTATTAAAAGCAATTCAAGGACTATGTTCATCTAGAGAACAGTGTATCTGAATCAGATACATCCTGTTTTGGTCGTGGAACATGATACCAGAATGTATTAATTTATAGTACAAAATTACTTGTAAAATTAAGGATTTAATTGGTTTTTGTAATGGAAAAAAAAAAGAGAGAGAAGAGAGAATAAGAAGAAGGAAAAAAAAACACTTAAAGCCTGTAAAATATCCACGTAAAGCTTGGCATTTATAGAAAGGTCAGTGAAGGGAATTTATATACACATAGGCAAAATGGTCGGTTACTCATCTATTTAATAAAATATCCTGGACTGGAATCTGTTTTAAGCCATAAGAAGGAACATACATCCAGCATATCTGTTGAATCCTTCAAAATCATAGATAACAAAAGTATAGGAAAGCAGTCATAGCTCTTACAGGTACAAATGAAAGAGACAGGAGTGCTCCAGCATTCTCGCTCCGGGTTAAGGATGTTCTGCTTGATCCGCAAGGCTAATGAAGTGCTGGTAGGTCCTCTCTCGCCTTCTTCAGAAGAGGGATGTGGAGCTGCTGGAGAGAGTCCAGCGCAGGGCTACAAGGATGATCAGGGGCCTGGAACATCTGCCCTACGAGGAGAGGCTGAGGGAGCTGGGCCTGTTCAGCCTGCAGTTCAGTATGCAGGGGGGTTGGACTAGATGATCTCTAGAGGTCCCTTCCAACCCTAAGCATTCTATGATTCTATGATTCTATGATTCTATGATTTTTAATTTGGTGCTCAGGTTTTGCAGGGGTAGACTCCTATGTATATGTGAAATATAGCACAGTCCTGTGTGAAATCTTATTGATCACAACATAATTTAAGTAATTAAGTGTTTTTGAAAATGCACTTTTTGAACAAACATTTTTTGAACTTTGAACAAATCCTTTGGTGCCCACTGCTTTGTTGTGCACCTAGAATTATTATTTGCAGTATTGCAAAAGCTTGTACATGTCTTTGAAATTTTGTCATTTTATCACTGGCATTGGAAAATCATTTTGGTGTGAGAAGTAAAGGTCACTGATGAGCTTAGAGATATTTAAAGAATTTTGTGATTTGAAATTATTAAACGTTTATTTAGAAGAACAGAAACTAAAACAGGGATTTTTAAATGATCATTGCATGAGCTAGTAGAATACCTACTGACTGTGAACTGGACTTGAAATTAATTTTGGACACCACGCATCACAAATATGACAACAGTATTAGTGTTATTTCCTATATACAAATATATACATTATACTTAAATATGAACTGATTCAGCAGTATAGCAAAGACCTGTAGTGTACCGATCTTAACATAAGTGATTTAATTTTTATTTTTCAGTTAACACTTTGGACAGAAAAGCAAACAAAAAGTTAATCAATAATTTTCCAAATCTCAGCAGAAGTCTTTATGGTTTATTCTATGGATAATGCCTCCTTGAAGGACATTGGCATAAAAACTAGCAGCTCCAGTCTTGTGTTAGTATTGTTGACTTTAATAAAGCGCTTTTACGTAAGTGTCTGAGTACTTACGTAGAAAGAATTGAGGGGAGAAATAAGATAGAATGAAAACCGTTACGTACTTCTCCTCTTCCCTCTCCCCCAACAAAAGAGCAATTAAATGCTATCATTACTGAAATAATTAGAAGTTTACAGAATTTCAGGTTAAGCATAAGTATGTGAAAGTTCCAGAAAGAATTGTGAACTGTGAAATTATAATTAATTGGGGATAATTTTGACCTTGAAGGAAGTTAATATGTCTAAGTATTGGAAAATGACTGAATAGTGCCTGAAGCTTCACCACTGTCCTTCTGCACCATCATTCAATTAGCAGTCATCAAATCCATGGTAGATTGAAATGTAAACCTCTTTTTATGGTTGTTGTTATAAAGAAGAAATGGAACACACCGAAATAAGCTTGGTAAATCATGGTTAAGTATTGTTGGCTAATTGAATAGAGTACAGAAACCAAAACACAGCTGGACTCTCAAGCACCACGAGCACCTCCTACAGATGCAGGTATTCTTGCCTGAGGAACTGAGAGGCATCAGAGATGGTTAGTTTCCCTTTCAACAAGATAGAGCAGGCAACTGAATAGAACAGGAGAGAGATTTTTTTTTTATCAATATGCTTTTGTAGAATGTAGGAGGCTGTGTCATGTAGCTGAAATTAACACTCAAGTAGTGTAATTTATAGAGTAAATGATAAGGGTACTTTATAGGTACTAGTCAGGTGATTTCTCTTTCTTGTCAAAGAAAAGAGCAAATGGAAAATGAGAATGTGTCACCATTGAAGCCTTTGGACTATCAGCAGTGCTCTTTGTCATTTTGTCTTCCATAGTCTAGAAGAGAAATAGTTCATTCTAACCATATGAATACTATTTAATATATATTGCTTGGTTTTGCTTTGGATGTTGTTGTTTTTGTTATCATGTATATAAATAAATGGGAAAGATATGGTAGGGTTTTTTTATAGACTAACTGCAGTAGCTGAAGTTAGAAAGCAGAAGAATAAGAACAGACTAAGGTAATAAGGAAAAATAAATGTAATTTAAAAATGTCTTCATCTCCAAACAAGAGAAATCTTGTTTCTCTCAGTGGGGATGGATGTACTCCTACTATTGATTGTGATCACAAAAATAATGAGTGTGTATGCCTCCACTACTTTGAGGATTATGAGAAATGATTGCAATAAATCAGTAATATTGTTTGCTTCAAGATGCTGAAAATAATACTGTGTCACTGACAAAAGTTTTGATTTCAAAGGAATATATTATGTGTGGATTAAAAAATAATACTAACTTGACTTGAACAAGATATTCTAAGGCCAGCTGCTTGAAAATCAATGTAACCCAGAGTAATTATAACAGAGTATTGAATTTTGTAAATCTCTCAGTTCAAGTTTTAATAATGTCATATTGT